>NW_006921236.1:0-104423 GCF_000392275.1 Phaeoacremonium minimum UCRPA7 | reverse complement strand
ATTTGGAAGACTTCGACTAACTAACTACCTAGGTAGGTAGCAACCAGCCTACCAAAGCCTCCAATAGGAGTTGGCTGAGCATTTCCTTCACGTATTTACTGACCAAGACAAGGCGTTTTGCAGGTACCTCAACTACACTGGCCTACAGGCTGGGGGATAGGGAATCAATTCGTGTGCTATACATACTATGCAGTAGACAACATACGCTCCTCAGGTCCAAAAGGCGACCAGGTGTTCACAGACATCATCTTTACAGGTTGATAGTCACTGAACCATTATCGAAAAAGAGCCGCCAGTCCGCCGTTGGTCTTCATTGTGGTATTTGATCGAGCTGATCTGATCTACCTATTCCTCCAGCAGCCATGACATAGAGCATAAAAGTACAAGCTTCGGGATGCGATCAGCACAGCATGATACAACATGTTGTTACAAGGCCTATTTCTTGCCCTTCTTCCGGCCGGGAACTACCTTGAAGCCTGCTGCCCCAACGGCATCGTTCTCCTTGACCTGGCTGCTCGGTCCGCCCTTCTTGGCCACCTCAGACCAGCCTCCGCCTGTTGAGCTTGACTTAGCCTCGTTGATCGGTGTTGGCTGCTTCTCAACTACGCCCTTGTCCGCGAGCTTCTTGCGGCGGATGAACTCTTCTGCGAAGTGTCGGCCGTCCATCGTTGTCGAGTTGGCGTACACCGCTTCCGAGATGATTTGCTGGTCAAGCGGCAGAATGAGCAGTGTTGAGGCAAACGTGTCAACTATTATATCCAGGTCAGTTTATGCTGTAGAAAGATGGCACCGTTGCAACCCGTTCTAGTATAGATGCCAGGAGCTCACTTACTATCAATACCACCAGTGATGCCTCTCCCAAGCTCGCGATGCAACCACTTGCTGAATTCCTCCATTGCCACGCCACCGACATCGCTCTTAGCAACTCCAATGGCTGGCTTGACAGCAGGCCTGACAGTTGGTGACGAGACAGGCTTGATGTTGGCTGCAGTAGCAGTTCTCGCCTGCGCTGCTGGTCCCGTGGGGACCTTGACCTTCCCTCCGGCTCCAACAGTTGCCCAACCGCTAGTCGTGGCTGCAGCTGTACCTGGAGCAGCACCAGCAATTAGGCCAGGAGGGGCGCCAGATTTCCCCGCAAGATCAGCGTATCTCTTGCCCAAGTTGCTGGCAACTGGCGCCGAGCCGCTCTGCGTTGCCAGCTCCCTCGCCTTTTGCTTGCGGACCTCTTCTTCACGCTGGATGTCAGCGAGTGTCTTCTTCCCAAGCCCAGCGGCGACAGTGGCTGCCCCGGTGACCGCAGCAACCGCAGTCTTGGCAGCTCCAGGTTTGGCCCAAGGACTCGCCGCCGTGGTAATGGAGACAGGGGACCCACTGCCCCAAGTACTAGTTGTGGGCAAGCCAGGATTGACTACCGAAATCTTCTCACGCTCACGGGCGGCCGCAGCTTCCTGCTCTAGGGCGGCACGGCGAGCAGCAGCAGCAGCCTCTTCCGCCTTGGCAGCTTTCTTTGCTTCAGCCTCTTGAATCTCCTTGAGGCTTGGCCCTTTCTGAGCCTCAGAACCGGGCTCACGCGCCCAGGGGGCTAGCGGAGGCGGTTGAGCAGCTACCGCGTGCGCAGCGGCACTGTCAGGGGTTTCAGATTGAGAACGGCTTCCCGCATACTGATCTGGAATGTTGGATCGTCGTTGAGCAGTCGGCGCGGGCAACGGAGTTGTCGAAGAGGGCGGCGGTGGCGGAAAAGGCATGGGCAGTCCAGATGCGGCAGCTTGTTTAGCCCAGGCTTCATCGGCCTGGACCTGCTTCGCAGCCGCAGCCGCAGCCTGCGTCTGCTGGACTTGTTGGGTTAGAGATAGCGCTTGCTCAACAGCCTTCTGGGTCGCTTCCGATCCATCCAATCTAGTCACCTCACGGATGATATCGGCTGCCTCGGCCTGGGCCGCATTGGCTGCACTCTCAGGTTCCTCCTCGATCGACCCAGTGACCCCCAAAGGACCCGCCTGGGCTTCCTCGGCGTCGCGCTGCGCGCGGATCTCCTGGAATTCCTTCAGTCGTGCTCTGAATCCTTGCGAGTCCTTGTGAAGTTGGTCGACGCCAGGGAGCTGGCTTCTGACGTCTGCTGAGGGCGCACCGACAGGCTGAGACGGATACATACCAGAGATGCCACTAGGTCCATGAATGCCAGCCAGCATTTGGCGCTCTTGATCACTCAGCTCTCCGTGGAGAGCTTCAGGCCCACCCTGGCCGGAGCCTTGGCTCATGTTGGACGGTTGTTCGAAAAATCCAGGCGTGGGACCAATAGCGCCGATTGGGGGTTGCGGTGGCATGCCGATTGGAGATGTCATGCTGCCGAAGCTGGGCTGGCTCTGCAGGCTATGAGCACTAGAGTGGTGATGCAAGGCACCTGAGCCACCGCCCGCGGCCTGTATCTGCATCTTGGCGAGAGCTTGTTGCTGCGCTAGATACTCCCGTTGGCGAGCCATCATGTACTGCTCCTCTTGCTTGCGCCGCTCAAGATTATTCTGCTCCTCAGCCGTCAGGGTCCTTCCGAAGCTTGGTATAACGCCCATCAGAGGAGGGATGACGCCGCGAGCGTCGCCAGCGGAGAAAGGACCAGCTGCGCTCGGGGGCCCATGAGGAATGCCAATCTGAGGAACAAGAAAGGGTTCGCGAGAGTTCCCAATCCGTCGAATGAGCTGACCCAATGGCTCAAATTCGGTATCTTCAATCTTCTTGACACGGAGATCAGCAGTGAAGAAGTTTGCCTTGTACCAATCGTTCATTTCCAGGCCGGTGAATGGGCCTTGCATCTGCCCCTGTGGATCGAGGTACACCCATCTCATACGATCTGGCATCACCATGGTGCGGGCTTGAGATGGAGGGAGATCAGCTGTGGCAGGAAGGCCAGCCGGGAAACCTGGCGCACCGGATGTTGCAGGCGTGAAACCGTGAGATTGGGTGGCGGTTGCCGTGAGTGCAGGATTCTGTTCACCCGTAGTGAAGACGCCAGGCGACCTGGCGGACTCGGATGAAGCGAAGAGTTCTTCGAATGCACCTCGACCGGCGCGCATGGGACTGTCAGTGTCGCGAACCTGACTGCCTATTGCACCTCGGCCGATCGCCCCCAGAGGATTAGTCTGCCTCAGATCGGGGACGGAGTCACCCAAGGATTCTTGATCTTGCGATTGCATTTGTGCCTGCATCGCAGCTGGGAATAAAGAGCCCAGCTTGCTTCCGCGGATGGAACCAGACCCGGCTAAGCCTCCAGCGCTGGCAGGCCCAAACATACCACCCAAACCTCCCAGGCTGGGAGACTGAAGATCACCTATAGGACTGAAGAGAGAGCTTCCAAAAGGATTGGCAAAACCAGGCCGATCACGATCAGGGGTCGATGTTGACGGTCCGGTAGGCCAGCCAATGTTACCCAGGGCAGGATAGCCCTTGGCACCAACACTGGAAGTCTGGCTACGGTCGCTTCCATCAAAGGTATTTGCCGGGAAGCCACGGCCGATGGAGCCGAAGTTTGATGCGTGCTCCGCATGCGTACCGCTGATGTTCATCTTGTCGAAGCCAGCCTCGTCACGCTCGTTATCGCTACGTTCAGCCGGAGGGCTTCGGTAAGGGTTGGTCTGTGAAGGACTCGCAGTGCCGTGCTCGTCTCCTCCCAAATGAAGGCCTGACATGCCAAAATCACCAGCACTTCCCTTGACGGGTGTGTCATAGGAAAGGGGCGGGGGGCTAACATCCCTGTCTGCTCCCAGAACAGCGCTGCCTGAAAGATTGTCATCTCCTCCAAAAGGATCTGTGTCCGTTCGAGGACGAGCTCGCCAGGAGCGGCCAACATCCCCCACCGCACCCTCTCCAGCTTTGCCTGCAATGTTCTCCGAGCTGTCCTTAGGCAACAGGTGGGCCAGCCGACTCTCGCCGCGCGTGCTTCCGAATCGCTTATCGCCGATGTTGGAGGCTGGAAGAGAGAAGTTCCCGAAAGCGCCCAGGCCCGACGTGCCAGAAGGAGGAGCTGGCGCCGTCGCAGATGCACCCCAGGCAGATGCACCAGCAAAGCCAGTGCTTCCCGAGGTGTTGCTACGCATGAGACCGCCTAGGGGTCCAGGCTTTGCCGGTAGCTCACGCGACGCTGCTATATCCTCCTCTGACTCGTCTACCATATTCTCTTTTGTGTCCGTACTCTTCCGTCCGAACCATACCGAGGAGGGATCTTCGCGCGGGAAGCGACCGGTACCAGTGGGCGAAGTCAATCCAGCGCTAGGAAATGGATTCGTATCGGTTGTTTCCCGTCGTCGAGTGCCAGGGCGCGATGCGGTAGATGGTGAGGACAAGCCGTAGTTACTGCCGTGAGACACGGATGTCTTCCTACCGTTCAAAGCGCCCCCCTGCCCACCGTCCTTTACCTGCTGCTGCTTCAATGGCGAATTGACGTCGACGGCAAACATCTACAGTGCGGAAAAAGTCAGCCAATATGATCGCTAGACTGCAAACGTGAGTCACAGGGTACGAACCTCTTTCTCCTCCGGGGACATCTCCTGAAGTCCCAGCGGAATCATGCTCCCGTTATTGTCCCAGCAGACGGTGGGGTCTTGCTGTGGATGTGCATCATTCGGCTTTCCCCAGCTCCGTGCGCCGCTCCCATTCAGTTGTCCGGGCTTCCAGCCGGGTAAGAACAGGGATGCAACGTCAATGTGGTCCGGATCTTGAGACTTGTAGATGTGCAGTAGCTGGTCCCTCGAGTAGCGATTGGCGGATGTGTCGAAAGCGCCCGGTGTAGGCGGCACATTAGGAGTCGGCTGCTCTTGGGTTGGGGTTTGTAGCGGCGCGTCTGATGTGGACTGGGTGGCGGATGGGTTGAAGGGAGTCGTGGAAGATCGGCGGAATGTCAGGGTACCATTAGAGCGTCCCTCACGTCGTGACCTTTTGCTTGCTAGTCAGAAAAAAGGGTCAAGTCGCATGAAGAAGGAGAGGTCAAAGCAGAACATAGAATGTGCGAGCGACAGTACAAGAGCAGATACAGTTTATAAACTACGGCATTGCAAGGCCTCGGTGTGTCCTCCCGGACATCAGAACCAGAAGCCATGATCAAGATGTGATGGTGTCTCGGCAGGGATTGGGGGCAGGCCCGGGCGAGAACCAAGGGCACAACTCAAATGCAAGCCGAACGAATACACCAGGACGAGACAGAAAAATAGAAAGACAGAAAGCAGGAAGGCTGATCGAGTCGAGCCGATCGGGTCGAGTTGAGATGGAATGAGGCATGAACTCACCATTCCCCGCTGCCGCTCCCTCGAGTCTCTCCTCTCCCGCTTGTACTGTCGCGATTCGCGTTTTGACCCGCAGCGGCGGAGGCGAAGCTGGATGGCAGATTTGTGGAAGGCATCATGGAGAGATGCTGTGTTCTGTGGGGGGGGGTTTCGAGGCTGCGATGTTTCCTATACAGACTGGCGAGGTGTCGTCTTCCGTCGCGGAGGGAAGATCAGACACAGACAGATGAGATGGGGATCCTTTCGCTTCAGATGGCTGTTGCTTCAAGAGTACGAAAGGAAAGGAAACAAGATAGGCGAGATTGGCTCTGCAGGCTGTAGAGAGATGCAAAGAAGATTCGTGTGTGATTCGTGTCGGGTTTTTTGGTATTTTCTTCTTCTTTGGATTGTGGTGGTGGTGTCAAGGTCGACGTGGAGGGAAGCTGGATTTTGGTGCTTGAAAAATCAAAGTTTCCAAAAAAGACCAGACAGACGTGCCTTCCATTTGACGTGGTGTAGGTGGACTGGAGCTAGGTAGTTCACCTTACCTACCTTAGGTACTTAGGTGGTCTCCTAGTGTGTGAGGCCATGGAGGTACCCTAAGCTAAGGCCAGAACACTTCTCCTTGCACCTCCCGTAGGTCAGCTTGGCCCACATCAGCCCAGGTACCGATTGTCTGGTGAGGGATTGTGAGCTGTCCAAAGTATCTTTTCTTTAGGACACATCCTTCTCAGGCACCTTACCTGCAAGCTCTTAGCTAAGGTACTTGTCCAGCCTCACCTTCTTCAAACAATATGACTACCAATTGTCACTTTGAACCTTGTAGGATTCATCTCCTGGCAATGATGGCTAATCAATAAGGCAATCACAGATCTTTTTCTCATTGCATGAGTTCCTCCTGCAGATCTAAGGTACCTAAGTATGCAGGGGACTTGATAAGGTTCTACAGCTTGCCTCCCTTCCAAAGTTCAGCTCCCTTTGTAGTAATAGAGCTGAAGGTGCCTCAATTCGGTTGCTTACCTAATCTACCAATACAGACAAATTTTCAGTATCTACCTACTGAGTTCATCACACAATTCTAGCTAATAAACAGTTATAATAGCTTTCAGAATCATCGCTAGGTAGTATCGTTGCTGAGTAATAAACATGTGGCTTTGTACTTCCACCTCCTGCTACCTGACTGTCTCCTTAGATCCTTACCTTGCACGTGCATCTCCACGTGACTGCCCCTTACGGCACACGCCCCCTATTTAAGGAGTTTCCTAGAATCGCAGACTATCTCTTGCGTCAACAATCCGCAGTCCATAGACATACAGCATGATATAGTGAGTTTTGCTAGTGGTAGGCAAGGTACCTACATAAGGAACCGTCAGCTAAGGTCAGAGAGCACCTGCTCGCGTCTTTTAATTCAGCTCGGTGTCATCCCTTTGAGTGCCAAATCGGCGCCCTCCTTTCTCCGTATTCCGCAATCCCTGGTATCTGGGATCTGCCTGGGATTCACCATCAATAGTTAAGAAGATAGCAGGGGATCGCGGAATACGGAGAAAGGGGGGCGCCGATTTGGCACTCAAAGGGATACAGTAGGTAGGTAGCGTACCGGCTATAGCTGGCTCTGAGTAGCACTCATTAGGTGAATGTCTGCCACAATCTTGCCGACACTTTAAAAAAGCCACCAATGAAATACGTGAGCGAAGACTTCCCATACCACGATCAGTCTGCGATGCCCCTGTCAACATGCTGCCAAAAAAATTCGACTCGTTGCGTAGCAGGTAGTGTCTCATGCCAAGCCCGCGGTCCTTAGTCTCGAGTAATCTTTTAATTCTTTCTGCGAACTCACCACTGCCGAGGCGAGAAGTCGACTCACATCCCGTGAAGATGATGGCAAGTAAGGCGACGAAGTAAAGAAGGCAGCTAGGCTGAGCCCTCGCACCACCATCCAAGCACGGCCGCCGCCTAAACGAGAGAGGTCTACTCACCTTCAGTAATGAAGAATCTCACCACCCCTACCGGAATTTCCGATCTCAAACTCACAGATACCAGTGCACACTACCTAGTTGAGGACAGTCGATTAAGTAATGCCTAGGAGGCACCTTTGTATTTGAAGCCAACACTAGAACTGGGTTAACTGCTTCAATCGGGCTGCAATCACTCCACTTGTTTATTTGTAAGTTTTATTAAAGCACTATCGCGAGGAATGACTAAGTACTAGTCATGCTATGTAGTCCATTTGCAGAGCGATTGCCGCCTTGCCTCATACTTCACGGACTGGTAAATTCTTGTCTGTTAATTGCACGCGTCTGAGCTTCTGTGCTTTGACATGCCATGAGCAAAGAGCTCCGAGGGCTCAACCTCAGCGCAACTCACTCCTACTTCGGCGGCCTAACCGGCAATACTCACTCTCTCGAGTCTCAAGCTACCTTCTATCGGCCACTCAAGTAAAGGCGTAACGATGATCACCAGAATAGCCGGCGAAGCAGGTCATGAAGCAGGAGAAATCACGCTGGACACGCAATTCAGGACTTTCGGTTTAGTGCTCAAAGTGGGATCCTCGATCACGAAGCCGTAGAGGTCGGTGGTAGAGGTCGGTGGCAAACCGAGAGGTCGAAAAGGAGGCAGAGGCGACTTTCTGCGCACGACGACTTACCTGCAGAGCTTCCTGAAGTTATAAATGTTACTCGGACCCGTCACAACCTATACTAACACTGTCTTCTAGTGTGGCTACTGCTACTATTACTCTCTTCAAAGAGCCGAGTTCTCGGATCAACAGAGTGAATTCGTCACGAATGGCAGTCAAAATTATGCTTAGGTTACGCCCAAGGCTGATCTGCTCCTCAGTGCCGCCCCCAGTCTGTGGAGGGGAAGTGACGCTGCTTATCCACGAAAGCCGGGCACGCCCGAGTTTTCCGGGACGTCTCCACGAACAAGTGTACGGCGCATGAAGGCATGAAGATAAGCAAAGGGAATTTCAAGTAAGGGGCAAAGTGCCTAATTTTGACCTGGTCACGTCGATGGTTCGTGGGAATGGCTTAGAGTCGTGAGGTCCTCGTGAGGTCAATCGCAAGTTCAAGAGTCACGTGAACATTCCCGAGATCTTGTCATTACTGGGGTAAAGGACTTTGAAAGGAGAAGACTCGTAGATCGTGGTTGTTGCTGGGCCAGATGGTTTTACGTCCTTGAAGGTGGATGGTCGTGGTGGCTTTCAAGTAGCGTGTGAGACGGCACAGTACAACACGCCGGAAGCAGGGACCAGGTCAGGGAGAGCTTGTACGTCCCTGGGTAATTCGGTGCGTAGAGCCCACGGAAAAGGCACCATTCATCTACCTGAGGTAGAGGAGATTGGCCAAGAACCTGTCCACCAGCCTACAGCCCATGCAGATGGCCTGTCCCGAACAGAGGTACGTCTAAGCTTGTTAACCGAAGACTTCCGCTTAAAATTATTTGCTGACTGGTGTCACCAGAACCCACATTCGGATCTGAAATGAGGGCTTATTCTCTTGAAATGACACCGAAGTCTATTCTGCTCAAGATTTTGAGCATCGATGTGTTGTACGTCAAACATTCTTCGCGCTGAACCATCGATGATGCCTATCGATCCATTTTCCTAGTCTACCTCCCTAAGAAAGGTAAGGTAGGTACCATCTGGACCTCAGGGACCGATCAGGCGAGCCAGGGTATAGCTGCCTAGGTCCGTCGTTATGGCCAGTACATAGGTATATCCGAGTCCTGGGGTCCCGGGGTTCCGTTTTAGGTCGTGATACTGTAATATGATTGGTTCCGACTTTGCTTAGCGCATGGAATACTTAGGTAATCTCACTTAAGGTTTTTGAACCAATCATATTCACTCACTCAACACCTCACCGAACCTTAACACCTGGGGTATGCACCCCGCGATATCAATGTTTGGTCCCGTCTCGAGGAGATGTGTTTCAGCACTCGATTGAGTATCTATATAGTTAGACTGAGCAGACTGTCTGAAGATCTGGCTTTAAGCTGTTAGTCCTACTGAGACAACATATTGCTATGTGACCGCTTGTGGAAGTATCGGACAGCTTTCCAGAGCATCATGAAATGTGTGCGCATTTTTGGCAGCCATGGCTTTGGCCGTCTTGCACATGAAATTTTGATTTCCTACCTTCCTATGGCTCAAGACTAGAGAAGACTCTCAGGTAGGTTCCTGCCAAATGAATTGTTTTGTCATACCAGGCAGGAACACTCATTGGGAAATTTGATCTGTTGCCAGGCGCAACCCAGCCAGCAGAAGTCCGCAAAGGACCATTCTAGTGGTGAAAGGGCCACGTAATGAAGTATTGCATCTCGTTAAACACACTCAGGGATCACAAAAGACTGCTGTTCCTTCCTAGTACGCCGTTGAGATAAGTCAGCGATGAGTCATACTAGACTCACTGCTTCTTTCCTAATTGACAAGATACCAGCCTAAACATTATGATGAACCTGGGGGGTTTGGTGAATTGCACGTCAAAATTTTCATCCAAACTCCTGAGGTAGTTAGAAACAGATTCCTGTTTGGAATTAGCAGGTGCAGTCTTCTCAAGTGTTCCTTCCGCGGAAGTTTCACCTAGGAGAGAGTTCCTTTCCTCTCTCCCCACTCTAATTCATCCTTTCCTCTCTCCGTCATCTTTCTCTTCTTCCCTCAAATATTTTCTCTCCATATTTTGGCAGATTTCATTTTGCCTCACTACCACGTTTCCCTTTCCCGCCAGGGATTTCTTAATTCCGAGATTTTAAGCTATTCTGCATCTCGAGATAACTCTGCGTTTCTCCCCTCATCTCTTCTCCCACGAGGTAGCTTTTCTCAGAATATCATGTCCATTTTCCTGCGATCCTCAACTCATTCTCCAATCCTTTCTTTTAAGAATAACTTTTTTTCTCCTTCTAGAGGAGCCTGGGTTTGTGTTTTTAGCATCGTCTTTGTCTCTCATCTTTAGAGAGACCTTCATTTATTCGAACATCCTTCTCGATATTTATTCTCTTCTCACACAAATTGAATTATTTTCTTCTTCTGGCAGCTTACACTTTCGATATCAACATCTCTTATCTTGATTACAAACACTCTGATTCTCGCAATGGCGTCCTCTTCTAAGGATAATTCTCTTGAAGCTTTCAATGTAAGCATTCTTTCCGCCTCGTAATCTGTCTATTCATAAAATGAAAAACTCACAGCTCTCTTAGATTACAGACGCTCTTCGAGACTTGAATTTGCATTGCCTACTCGAGACCATCCCAACCTCTGATAGTGGAGTCACTCTACAAGAGTCAATCGAGGACGATGAAGATCAAATGTCTATCGGTGATGAAGCGGAGGAATTGATGGGGAGCTCTCAGTCCGAACATGGGCCGTACAGCAGCCTCAGCCAGAGAAAGAGAATGAGTCGGAAACCGATTCTCTTGGAACAACCAAAACCGAGTATCGAAACCTTATCCGTGTTCTGAGAACGGCGATGTGCCAGAAATCTGACTCATTGAGGCTTATCAAAAGATTTTCAAGGAAGGGAAGATGCCGAAGAAGATCCAAGTCATGTACGAGGAAAATCTACAGAACCTCTACATGGGCATGCGTCGCCGAGACCTCGTTAAATATCGTAGAGAAACTCGGGAAACTTTGGCTCAGGAAGTAAAGGATGCTCGCAAGTCACAAGTAAAGACTTATGAACTTGTGCAGTCGACATATGATGAAGGTTGCAAGTCTACTGGGATCGCAAACCATCTTTTCCGTCAGCAATTAGCAGTTCATAGAGCCACAACATCAATTCTTCCCTCTGTCAGTCTCTTCGAACATCATGCTACCGCTCTCGGCGAAATTTGGCGGAAATTCCCGCAAATGTCCACTGAGGAGAGAGAGCTCGCTTTTCAAACAGCCGAGCACCATACACTCGCACTTTCCTCAGCAGCCAGGGATTCGCAATTTACCCAGTTCATTAGCAAGATCAAGGACTTAACAGATGGACAAGACATCAAGGCCAGACTTGAGCAACAACGAAGCTTTCATTTTGGGCACAAAGCAGATGATCAAGATGAAAACGTGGCATCTTTTCTCGAGAGCGATCTCCCAAAGCTAAAGCTACTCCAAGGCCGTGCAGCAGAACTCAGCAGCTCTTCCACGCCGCCGAGAGATTGGGACGCGACTGCGAATTATGTTTGGGGTGGCAAGGCGTTTGTTCTGCTCGAAACCCATCAGATTCGCCCAGACTCATGCATTACAGCTACCAATTTAGCTTTCAGGGATTACCACTTGATTGTCGTGCCAAAGAGCTTGATGGAAAAATTTCCTATCAATTCAATCCATGTCGCCAACCTCTCCCGTATCGTTGCACTTCAGGCTCGACGTAAGATTTACCCATTGGAGCAACCGGGGGAAACCACGTCACCATTGAGCAGACTCTTGCAGTGCTCAAACAAATTTATTATAACTCTCGAGCAGAGCGTGACCCTGTAATTCAAGAACTTCGTTCTCTTTCTACCGATTTACATCCTGTCGCAAAGAGTTTGGTGAACTGGAACCTTTTCCTCCTAGCGAAGGAGCATGAAGTTGGGCCACCGTACTTGAATGTTTGGAAGGAGAAGAACCTTATTCAGCGTCACTGGCTTAACTCTTCAACCTACTACCGAGATGTGGACATTCACGATTTCTGCAACACAAATGGCGACAAAGGCATGCGGGCTCTACAGTATGGAAAATGGCCTCCCTGGGAAACCTGGACAGAAGCAAAAATTCAGGTATGGTCCGAGGTCTCGGGATACTCTGCCGATGAGATCGTGCAAATAGGTGACGCCGTCAAATTCTGGACAGACAATGTCGAGCTTAAGGAACTTCAAGACAAACAAGGAAAAATCCTCTTTCGGGAAGATGTTATGTGGGCAAAGCGCGAAGCTCGTGTTAAGCTCCTCCGAGATTTTGACGAGAGATATCTTCGAGTCACGATTCTTGACTACCAAGTTTGCTGTGAAGATCTTTCTCAGGCTGATGAAGATTTCGAAGAGAACTTTAAGACTGATTATGCCCTGCTATCTGTCAAGCACAATATTGAATTTCAGCGGGGCATAATCATATGTGGACAAGTCTTGAAAATGCTAGAGTTGCTCTTACTTTCGATGAGCAGATCAAAGTCCTCGACGAGTTGACGTGGCATATCAAAAAGGCAGCATGCATGCGTGCTGTCGCCAACTTCCAGTGCGCGTTGGTGCAGTACCAGAATGGGTCATCTGACAGAGCGGCTATCAAGAAACTTTTGCCTAGTTATCTCAAAGAGAGAAACTCTCAAGAGGCTCAGTGGAACGTGTATGCTGTACTGCCGGCAGAAGATCGTCCCATCGATTGGAACTGTTGGGAGCTGACTTTCATTGCTTTGAATTGTTTCGATCACAATCTCAGCCTCGTCAGGTATGTTCGTTTTCTTTCTCTTCCAGGATCTCCTACCTAATTTTCCCTAGACTTGTAGGATATCACAACTAGCACATTCGTGGACAGAACTCGCGATAGGTTAAAGGACATCGACATCTTAATTACCGCCAAGCGGCGACAGTCGATATGACCACAGAAATGAACTCTAAAATCCACAGAGGACTAGAAGAGTTAAGACATGTCTTCCCTTCGAGCCTGGTTGGAACACTGCAAAACACAGGAAGATCTAGAAAAGATCACAGCGCATTACAAGAAGCCGGCGCTGAATATGCCAATGTGAGAAGTTCCCGAAATCCAGGAGTCGGAAAGGTATTTCAAGCGGCGTGCCGGGCAAGTTCCGGTATTGATCCGCCAAAAACTTTGATCGACCACTATAAGGCTACTATAGGAGGGGCTCGATGCTTGGAATATGAGCTATAATTACTCATCTCATGCTGGATCTGCTTTTCATTTGTGAATCAAAAGGCACAAATAATCACTCAATGGTGTTCCCTGGCAAGTATTTGATGAAGTCAGAGCATATCAAAGTAATTTGGAGTAAGATGAAAAGAAGGCAGTGCTTCACCAAGCTAGACTATAATCCCTCTATGCCAAGTCAGGTTTGCAGCCCGCTCTTCGTCAAGTCTAGCTGATTCAGTTATCACGCAACACCAAATTAAGTGAGCCTTCGGCACAATTTAAATCCTGATGACGAACCGTTTCTAAATGCTATGATCACCACAATTTTCGTCTGAAAATCTCGAGAATTGTGCCATTCCTTGCTGAGAATCGCATGGTGGCTTGCCATGGAATACAGCCTCCTCAAAATTACAGACCAGGCTTTAAACTATGTCTCTAATGAGATCGCTTCGAGCTTGTGACTACTTTTAGACCTTACGTGTCGAGGCGTTCTCTTCCTCTGCGTCTTTCCCGGTCTCCTGGACATAAGTCTCCTCAACGGGGAACGTCTTTACATTGCCAAGCTTCCTCAGCGGTTGTCCTGAAGCGAACATCTGATCTACTTCTTCGAGAGTCCGTCCTTTGAGTTCAGGAATGAATAAGTAAGCCACGGCAACCATGGCCCAGTTAATAGAGCCATATATGAATCCGATCTTGCCCCCCAGAGCTGCATAAGGCGGGTTGAGAAGGTATGGAACTGTAAATGATGTCACAAATGTTGTTAGAATCGAGATGACACAAGCCAGCAGGTTAGTCTTTTCCTTCACACGTGATGCGGCCGCTTCGCTACAAACGACATATGAACTAATGGTCCCGAGATGTCAGTCTCATCCACCTGATGCGATGACCATGACAAGCAATTTTACTCACATTGGGGCCCACGATAACGAATAAGCAGCACCGAACAATATGAAGGATGCAACCTTATAACTGTTAGCGGGAATATGGTGTAAATTTTGACGGGCACTGGATGTACCATGGTCTTCCTCTCTGCTTCGCTAGGATGAGCAACCGTTGCAATCCCACCAACGATATAGAGAAATGATGCCATAAGCGAACCCCCGATCAGAAGTATAGGTCTTCGGAGCATATTAGTTACTTTTTCACAATGTAGTGGTGCCTACAACTTACCGTCGGCCAACTTCATCAACAATAAACCAGGTTGCGACCAAACACACAAGACCAACCACGTTTCCTAGCACTCCAAACAAAAACGCTTGACTCTTGAAGCCCTGTTGCTGATAAAATATGACGCTATATTGACTGCTAAAGGCTTGTCCAGTGATTTGCTATTATTGTCAGCCGTCCCCCGATGATTTCGTGGAGTTTCGTGGACATCAAGATTCCTCACCTGGCCAAACATGGCTAGTATCGCAACCAGTGTTCGAGTCTATTTGACATTAGAAATGACGAAAACTAAATTGGGATTAATACTTGAGAGTGTGTCTTTACTCACTCTGTTTTCTTTGTTGAAGACCTCACCCCAAGAGCCTTTGCCTTGGCTCGAATGAGCATGCCTGATAGCCTCGACTTCAGTTTCGATATCTGACACAGATATTCCCATTTTTCTTATTCTCCTAAGCGTTGTTTTTGCGTCATCAACTCTGTCTTTGGCGATAAGCCTGCAAGAAGACAATCAGCGAGCTCCAAGGAACTGAACGGTGTTTCAAAGTGCCTACCAGCGAGGTGACTCAGGCACAAAGGGCAGCAGTCCTAAAATGAGAGCTGGGGCGATGAATTGAATGCCAACAGGGATCCTCCAGCCTTTATCTGAGGGAATGTGTTGTGTGCCAAAGTTGACGAGAGACGCCACCAGTTGACCGAAAACGATCATCAACTGAAGCGTCGATGTCATCATTCCTCGTAGTACTTTTGGTGAAGTTTCTCCAGTATAGATTGGAACAACAACAATAGTCATTCCTGTCATTCCGAAGCTGATGAATCTACCCACGGTAAACTGAGCGGCGGAGTTTGCGGTTGTTTGTAAAAGAACGCCACTTATAACATTCAGTGCCCGGCCAAGAAGGATTGTCAGAGAGTATGGTAGACAAACATGAAGGATAGGATCACTAGACCGAGAACAGCCATTTTCCGACCGAATCTTTCCGCAATCCAGCCACAGGATATCGCTCCCTGTACGAGACCGAAGTCAGTATCTTGTCAAATTTGATATTCTTAGCGATGTCTTCTCACCAAAGCTTTACCGAAAAACGGAAGAGAGGTCATGACAGATGACAACCATGCAGGCAGTGCCCACAAATCTTTTTCCGCATTATATTCACCGAACTTTTTGGCAAAGCCTAGTATCGTCAGCGATCCTGTTCATTTATCGTATTCGTGAGGTTCGAACCGACTTTGCATGCCTTGAACACCGCCAAAATTTCCTAGTAAATTATCTCGTTAGTACTGAGAAGTTTCAAGACAAGGCGATTTACACATACCAACATCGTAGCCGAAGTTGAAAGCACAACTAGCCATATAACTGTTGACGCTGTTATCAGACTTGCGACGACTAATGATATTAGCCTAGAAAGTGAGACTCACAACATCAAGAACACAAGTATCCAATTGAATTCTTTGAGGCGCTGTCGCACAGACAAGTCTACCTCGCCGTCGCCTCTGGTAGGCATATTGAAAGAATGAATATCTTTGTAAGCTTAGGAACAACTGAAATTCTCCAAGACAGGCAACTCGCAATGTGTTGATTGCATAAAGGAATGACGACAGTCCCTCATCTTAGGTGGGACTTGGGATTTATATGGATGGTCATGGGCTCGTTGCCCTTGACTTGGCTCAGGAATTAGAAGAGCACGTAACTTTAGCAAGGCTCCAGAATGGGGCAGCTTTCCCCAGGATAATTTTGCATATCCCCCGCAGATTCCATCTCCGCACCCATGTCTAGAGTGAAATTAGTCGAAAATGGTGCCAATGTCGAGCCAGCTGACTCTGGGTGGTATACTCTTTCCATTTGCTCTGGGAGCCGAACTCCGCACTCAAATAGCCGGCAGCCGCTGCGAAAGCCGCGCGAATACGCAAAGGCAGGCCGAAGTCCGCAACAGGAACCCGCAAGTCGGCACACTTATCCCCAAAGAAGATCGCTTGCAACTTAATTGAGATTAGGTGCTTCTTGGATTATGAGACGACCTCATGGCTCCGGACTCCAGTCAGCCACTTGAAGACAGGCGTGTGCTCATCTCGTGAATTTCACATTCCGCTCCTCTCCTAATTATCCCCTTTTTGCCCTGTGAATAACATCCTTCTTCTCGCAATTCTGACGGCATCCTCCAAGAAGTTGCATTTATGGCAATGGCGAACGAGAAGAAGGACACTCGCCCTAATTTCTTAATCATTGTTGCCGATGATCTTGGCTTTAGTGACTGCAGCTGCTTTGGATCGGAAATTCAAACCCCAAATATCGACTCTCTCGCGAGGCAAGCAGGATCTCTGCGATTTACGGAGTTTCACGTCGCTGCTGCCTGTTCACCCACCCGGTCTATGCTTATGACCGGTACAGACCATCATATTGCAGGGCTGGGCCAGCTACATGAATTCACGCGAAGCTCACCTGCCCATCGAGGCAAGCCCGGTCATGAAGGCTATCTCAATAGTCGTGTTGTCGCCCTACCAGAAATACTCCAGGAAGGCGGGTACCTGACTATGATGTCGGGGAAGTGGCACCTTGGATTGAAAAAGGAGCATCATCCCATCAGAAGGGGGTTCGCCAAGTCATTTGCGTTGCTTCCAGGCTGCGCAAACCATTATGGTACGATAGACTGCATTGGTGATCTTCAAATAATTGTCTAACCTAGTCAATGTAGCATTCGAGCCAGACTACGAGGATCCGGAAAATGAGCCTGGCAAATTCTTTGAGACGGCAACACGAGCTCTTCACGCAGAGGATGATCACTTCGTCGACAAATTACCGGCAGACTGGTACTCATCAGATGGTTATGCGTCTAAACTTCTCTCGTATCTGTCAGAACGAAGTGACGAGGAAAAGGGAAAACCTTTTTTTGCATATTTGCCCTTTTCAGCACCACACTGGCCGCTGCAAGCACCAAGCGAGAATGCAGAGAAATACAAGGGTATTTACAACGACGGGCCAGATGTCCTTCGAGCGAGACGGGTAGAGCACTTGAAAGAGTTGGGCCTTGTCGACCCCGCCGTGAACCCGCATCCAGTTGTCGCAGCTCCAGGAGAACCTGAAGAATGGGAAACTCTGAGCAGCGATGTAAGGGAGAAGTCTGCCCGTGCCATGGAAGTATACGCCGGAATGGTCGATCGAATGGATTGGAATATTGGCCGTGTGTTAGACTACCTGAAATCATCAGGAGAATATGATAACACATTCGTGCTGTTCATGTCGGATAACGGCGCTGAGGGCGCCTCATATGAAGCATTGCCTCTGGTGGGGGATAGCATATTAGAACACATTTCCAAATACTATGACAATAGTCTTGACAACATTGGCCGAGGCAACTCTTTCGTCTGGTATGGTTGCCGATGGGCTCAAGCTGCTACAGCACCATCAAGACTTTACAAGATGTTTTCTACGGAAGGGGGATGCCGTGTTCCCTTGGTGGTGAAGCCTCCAAAGGGACCTGATCTGGAGCAAAAAGAACAAGGTAATGGAACCACCCTGGAAACTCAAGATGGAGGAGTCATTACAGATGCATTCTGTACTGTCATGGACTTGGTACCAACGGTTCTAGATTTGGCAGGATTGAAACACCCTGGAACGAGCTATAAAGGCCGCGAGATTGCACCACTACGAGGGCGAAGTTGGAAGGACTTCCTCTCATTAGTCAGTCAATCATCAGGGTGCTCCACCAGAAAGACAGCGATTCACGGTCAAGATTACGTGGCTGGCTTCGAAATTGCTGGGTCAGGTGCCTTACGCCGAGGAGACTGGAAGATCACATTTGTGCCTGCGCCACGTGGACCGCAACGATGGGAGCTGTTCAACATTGCAGATGACCCAGGAGAGACAACAGATCTTAGTCAGACCGAGCCGCAAGTGCTGGAGGATATGCTGCATCTCTGGGATGAATATCGAAAAGAGGTCGGAGTCGTGGGTCTGGCGGGTGAATACGAACGAGTAATTCAAGGCAATAAGGAGACCTCACTGAAGGATGAATTTGAAGACCCATACGCGTGGATTAAGTATATAGGTCGACCGGATAAAACTCCGAAGTATCTTCGAGATGTCGTACCGTCATAGTGTGTAGTTACTCAGCTCTATAGACCAACTTAGATATGTTTGTCACATAAAAGTAAATTCAGCCCTATGAGACTCTATGGAATGATTCGCTCGGTTACCCTACAGATACGAGTCATATGGCTCCATGTAACTCATTGCAGGGTATTCTGAAGCATCCCAGGTAAAATAATTCGACATCTCGTCGGCCAGCCTGATATATTCCTCAACAGCAGGGTCCAATGCGGATACAGGATCATTAGATGCTGCGGTGTCTGTGTAGAGTGAGAAGTCTGGTGCCTGGAGCACGTCTGATTGCTGGTCTGGCAATAGCCCCGAAGAAACCGTTACGTCATGATCAGAAGCGATTGTCGGAGGCTGGTGGATTGCTAACTCGGGATCCCTATCATCTGCGTAATTTTGCATGGCCTGCAGACGGCGGACTGTTCCTTGAGCGGCTTGGACTTCTGTTCTGGCTAGGCGAAAACTATGCAGGTTGCTAAGGTAGTTAGAATCCGCAGGACCGGTGACCTCAGGAGCTTCGTCTTGAGCAACACTGATGAGGTGTGTTAGCCATGTACTGATTAAAGGGACCAGGCCGCCGCAACGTACATTGCTGCCTCACGCCACTCAGACGCAATCTTATGAAACCCAAACTTCGCAAGGAGTGGCATGAGAGCTCGAATCTGTCTTGAATGTTAGCCTTGGTGACTGCGTGAGAGGCCAGCACCTACATAATGGTTTGGTTTTCGCTTATCAAAGTGCATGCAACTCAATAGTCGCATATTTGCCATGATGTTTCCATACGCCTTTTGTTTGTCTCTTGCACTATTTGGCGTGGCGGTCGTCGTATGGACAATTTGGATCTTGGTCGACTCGAATGCTGCCATTGTAATATGTGAGTCATCGAATGCACGCACTCCAGCACGAAAGCCGCTCAGCACGAGGCTCGAGACCTCATCAGCGTGGTAGCGGCACCTATCTTGACATTGTCTGCGGAAAGACTCAGGTGCTATGCGAAAGGCAGATGCCAAGGGGAAATCAAATCCGGGAAGGGAAACTCTTGTCAAGTCCGCAACCGTTTGATTGTAGGTACAATGGAGGAAATATACCGCACCAAGCATATTCATCTCCTTTTGAACGTATGAATTGATGCTACTGAGAAGCAAGGTTTCTGGCAATGAGCTATACCAGAGTTGAAGTTCTCGAATGAGAATGAGAAACGGCGATTGGGCGTGCCATACCTGCCCTGGCAATTCAGATTGGCGAATAAGTCTGCAAAGATCAGTTACCGAACAGGCCTTTAAACAATCTGAACTTTATGGCTGTGCTAACCTCAGAACCCGGGTGCGGAACCGAGCCAACACGATTATGTTGGATCGCAGATCGGCGAGGCTGGGGTAATTGGAGTCTGGAACAATGTTGATCATGTAAAGTTTGGTCTTAGCAGGACGGCGAATTTGAGAGACAAAATCGCTTTCTGAGCATGGCATTGGCATGTGCGGTGCATCTTCCTTCCAATGCAGGTTTCCATCAACACCAGATCCGATGAAGCTGTCAAGTGTGTAACAGGACCACAGAAGGCGACACTCTGACTCCGCCTGAGTGGCGTTCCTCGGGGTTCTCAAGTCGGTGTATCTTGCTTCGGAGTCAAGACCCAGCAATCGCACCATTCGGTAGCAGGAGGCGGTAAGCATGAATGCTAAGGCATGCTGGCCTGTTCGCATGGCATATTCGCAAACCAGAACCATGGCCTAAGAAAAGGTGAGCCCCATAAATTAGACGGCAGCATTTCACAGAAGTATGGCGTTGGCTTACCATTAAATTCTGGGTCGATGGGCTTCCTATGTCTTTGAGCATGTCATCCTTTGCCTTCTCTGCCCATGCAGCCCCTGGCACCGATGTAGAATCAGAAAAGACCTGGTCAAAATGGTCTTGATAGTAGAACCTTGGGGTACCATTCAGCATACATGAGGCCTAGATGACAGGGGAATTCCCTTACAAAGCCCCAAGGGCACAGATGATGTGGACCAGAGGTCTGCCGAATTCCTCCATTGCCACGCCTCTATCAAAGGCAAGCATAAATGATGGCTTGTGAATGAAGCCCAAGCAACGGAGGGGATGGACGCGATCAAAGTATATGTCCACCAGCATTCTTTGGCGCTCCCCAATGCCTGGGAGTGTGTCTTCGTACATCCTTTTTTGATCAATACATCGTCGCCATGAGCAAGAGCAGGAAAGGGACCGCATTTACCAGCCATGATCCGTATCAGCAGTACTCAAAGGAGGTTCTTGTGATGGTGCCGTAGCGACTTCAGAGGGAGCTGACAGAGATGACAGTGGTACCTCAGACTGCCTTTCGTCTCTTCTCGATGGGTAGACACATGTCAAGGACAGTTGTGTGCATCTTCTGCATGCGGGGTGGGCCTGTGAGCATTTGCGCTTCGCACGGCGGCACTCATCGCAGGAGCCGATGCGTCTTTTCTGGATGCCGGAGGCCCTATAGACGCCATCGACAGATCGTCTTAGATCTATCACGGAGACTTGAGCGGAGTCATAACCAGGGCATCGCACCCCGAGGCGGTTGCAGTTCTGGCACTGGAGAGGCGTTCTGTCACACCTCACCTTGCGAGACCGGCAGACGAAGCAAGCTGTGCATTGTAGTGAGCATGGCGACAACGACAACGACAACGACAACGATGAGACGATCAAACGTGGTACATCGGTAGTCATTTGTTCTTACCGGTGCCGGCTTTGGCTCTGTCTCTGTCTGGACTCACAGTCCCAGCCATTGCGTTCCATCAGAGTCAGAGTCAGAGGAGTGATGATTTGTACCTGACGATTCAGAAGGCATTATGCCATGCTGGGCAGTGATCGATGATCAATCAGGCTGTTGCCGGCCCTCCACGTCTTGTTGGAGCCTCGACACGCTGGATGGCGCTCGTCGTCTTTTCCAGGGAGTTAGTTTCAGGGAGTCCTAGTGCAGCAAGTGCAGCTTTCGTGGGGAAGAGCCCCTCGAGTTCTTTATCAGCGGAGCACACTCCAATCTACCTAACTCGTCTTCGTGGAAAGCACACGCTAATATGTTAGTGTCTTCGCCTCGGCATTCCTCCCCATTAGGTAATCGCGACCCTACGGACGGCAGCGACTGCAATTGCACCTTCCATCGACAAATGTTGAGTACCTGCCTGGGTAGAGTTATTACTCTGAGGGAGGCAGGTACCTCGAGATGTGATGTTTGTCCCAGGTATTCACCACCGTTGCTTACCCAGGTACCTCCTTCCCTCAGAGTAATAGCCACCAACGAACAGCACAGCGGCTGATGGAAGAAGCTCCCGTCCCCGACAAGAAGCAGCTCATGACCAACTCAACTGCAGAGACACCAGCTTGTTTGCTCATGATCCTGAACATGAACAACGTGTGCGACTGCAGGCCGCGCAGGAGACATCCTCCAAAGCACGGCTGCGGACCCGGACAAGCTCGAGTCTATCTCCTGGCGTGATGTTACCATCAAAATGGAAACCCAGGACGGCCGCGAAGCCCTTGTCGGGCAGGTGGTTCTGCGGTTCACCAAGGAACGCAGGTGAGCATTTTCTCATCTGAATTCCACATTTCCGAGTAGACCGCTGACAAGTTCTTCTGCCCAGACATAATAGTGAAGGCGATACTGTCACCACCTTCTACTCACTGGATGACAAATGTGCACCTGCCTGCCTGATGAGGCTGTTCGTTGTTCAAGCCTTGCGCATAAGAGCGCTGATCAGTGTCAAATCATTCAAGCAGTTTCTTCATCGTGTCCCGGCTTCGCACTCGTAGGGGTCGACTGGGACAATCCGCAGCAGCTTGTTCTTGGCCAGTTCGTCCGCAACACTGGTCAACTAAACATGGAGCGTCTAGGATCGGCGCACCAGATGAATGCAGCACTCCGAAAAGCTCCTGACCTCATTCGCCTGCTCGTCAAGCTAGTTGCTCATGAAACTCGGAGAGGAGCTGCTGTCGACGTCGCGCACGTTGACAAGCGCCCAAGCGCCGAGTACCTGGACTTGCACCTCGCGCAAAACGTCCTGGGCCACAGCGATCATTTCGCGGGCGATGGGCGTGACCTAGAAGTATGTCGGCCCCGAGGAGCTTTTCGACCATTATCAAGCGCGAATGAACAAGGCCGAGCAGCTTGCTGAAAAAATTAAGTTCGGCCCAGCCAATGGTCTTGAGCCATTCCATCGCCGCAAACGACAGAAGACGTCAGCACTCGTCGAGGAGACAGTGGCCTTGGGTCTTGATCCTCAAAACAAGAAGTATCGCATCAAGGGAGAAAATTCGCTCAAGAAGTCGAAAAGAGAGAAATGGCAGTCCGATCAGGTGCGACCAGCTGAGGGCTTGTCCCCAGACATCAATCCAGCAGAGTCTGTCGGAGAGCTGGTCGCCCCGAAGAGATGAGGTCCCAGGCTTAGTCGCGAGACAAGGACTTAGGAGATCTTGGACGAGGCCCAGTCCTTCACGCTTGACCTCACATCAGAGAGACTGGAGATGATCGACATGGTCGACTTCGAGTTTGATGAGGCAGCAATACTCGATGATGATGATCCTCTGCGAATTCTAATGGGCAGTGTCGACAAATTTGCCAACTTTTTCTGCCAGCTAAACGAGATGTCCTTTTCTCAGCGTCCTCTTTACTTCTCAGCGTAAGGAGGACGCTGAGCTTCCCGATGTTGATCCCGATCGGCAGACATCCAAAAACCCGCCCAGCCGTCTTGAACCCAAGTGTCCAAATCGAGGATGCGACAAGGGATTCAAAATTCAGTCCTCTTTCACTCGTCATGTGGAAGGAGTATTCGCATACAGGCCTGGCGCATCCATCTGGGGGCAGAAAGCCGTGCTGGAGTATCTTTTGGTGCATCCCGATTCTGCTCGACCTTGGAAGAGTAATGAAGAAGGGTGCACCAGCACATTCACGAGCCTGGAAGATCTCCGTCTGCACATTGACAGGACTCATTGGAACGCGTTCGAGATGAAGTGCAGGATTACGGGCTGCAACAGACAACATGTGTATAAGAGTCAAAGGGGCCTCCGTCGACGGTGCAGACTCTCACTGGCCCAGCTTCTCTTGCCAAAATGCAAGAGTGGGAGAAGGACAGTGACATGTTTGACAATGCAGGTGATGGTCGTGCCGGCAGTAATATCGAGGCCCCTACACCCGCTGTCCCCCGCCCGGTTCTTCTACGGGGGGCTGCAAATACTTTTGTCGTGGGACGTATCAAGCTGGAGTGTCCAGTGTGTGAGATCAAGCTCTTCATGAGCAAACAATCGCTTCGAGTTCATCTCCGAAAGACTCACAAGTGCGGAAAATCTACTCTTCAGCAGTTTTGGACACTGTCAAAGTTGTGTCTGGGAAGCTGGTCGAGTAGTATCTGTCGGATTGGTCTTTCCGCAGACCTGAACCGCTTGTTCTGGAATAGCTTGTGGTAGGGAGAAGGTTATCTTTAGGTATTGTCGCTATCACTGGTCAGATCCGCAGTCATGGAGATTCTTGTATTTGCTCATGGCTTGGGGAAAGAACTAAATGGACCGCCTTCGAGACCGGGTACTCGTTTCATGACCGTCTATCTTGCAGATTCTCAAGTCGTGATCAAGATGCTGTTAAATTGGATCAACCTTTCTTGTCTGTCCTCTCTGCATGGAATGAGACCTCTCTTCTCTTTCTACAGGAAGAAACAATATACTAGTCATGGTTCTATCTAAACCATAGCCAACTTTAGAAGTCAGAATTCCTACAAGCTGACATCGTTGACTAGTTCGAGAAACTCGATCTCCCAGGAGCTTCGCTTCAGGACGTTGCACACATATAATCATTCGGAAATATACATTACGGGGTGTTTGTAATCGAGCCTTATTTGTGGTCGTTTGAATCGTCAATGTTATACTACAGTTTGTATATAAAATCCTTGAAACTCTGCTCCAGAAAGCGTAGTCCAAGAATTACCAAAGATTGAAGTTTATAATCCAGTGTAATCCATAAGAGGAACTCAAGTCACGAAACTCCTTTTCTATCTTCTTACCCAGCCGTCCATGTTTTTGTAAGGCTGGCTCATATAGCTGTAAACTCATAACATCAGCATTACGAACTTCCCATCGACAATCATATTCGTCTCTGACAAGCCGCCCCTCGGCTGACTGGAAATCTTCATTTGGTTCTCTGGCCTCTTTCATGTCAACAGTTACTCGGAACTCGATTTTTTGAAGAGTCTTTAAGAGATCTGCATGCAGGTCAAGGAATGCCTCCCACTGTAATACCGAAAGTCGGATGTCTAACTTGATGTGTTTGAGGTTGGGAAATAAAGTGCTCTTCTGACTTAGAGCAAAACTATCCTCGCTCTGTGTCGGCTCCTGATATATAGAAAACGCAAGCTTAGAGATACGGCACAGACTTCTCCTAGAGGTGGGCCAAGAATTCAACACACGCCAGCCTCCATGATTCGGCCTTCCCCGACACCATGCAGTCGTGAACGCATTCTCTCCGTAAAGAAAGGGAGCACCTTCTTCATTGCACATTTGACAACATTCCAGGATTGCTGGATAGAGCCTATGTTGTAAGAAAGGGTAGTGGCCACGGGTGTTATGGTCGTAGAGAAGTAGTCGGCTAGTAGTCATACAGATTCGATACTCAACATCAACACCGGATAGAAGGTAGCGGTAGATTTGTAAGCGTATTTCATAAGGCAATCGAAAAAAGGACGTCTGACTGCGATCTGATGTCGAAAAGAAGGGTATGTGTGTCGTCCGCTTGATAACGTTTGGAGCAGGAGTTCGGGGTGGCGGTTTGTGAAGAGGCGTAGTAAAGCCAAAGCGCGGCGTGAAAATGATGCGAGTTTGGCCAAGGCCTTTTTGCCTCGCCTTCGTGAAGCATGACCTATGGGTCGAAGCGCTGGAATCCATGAAAACCCGTGTATAGAAGATAGTCGGAGAGGTACTCGTTGACTGCAGAGTCGATGACACAATCCAATTGAGGATCTATACTCTGAGAAATAGATCATTATATCTAGAAAGCATGGTTCAGAAGCCTGTGCCTGGTCTAGCGATTGACCAGGCAACAGATTGACGTTGTCTATGTGACATGGCTCGCGACAACACATAAATGAATCAATGGTATTCGAGTCTGAAGTATGTGATAGAGTCAACTATATCACATTTAAATCTTTATGAACCTCTGGGTGCCAAAATTACGCCGTCCAGGTCGCCTTGGTAAGAGAGTTACGTCCCATCGATCAAAAGCAGACAGGATTGGCCGAGGTGCAGAACCCCTCAGAGGCAATTTATCAGTAATCCAGATGCCCGTTATCATTATTCAAGTCTATCCCAAAGTCTATCGTAAATGTCTGGTTCCCTGTTGAATAACGATCCTGACTTAGGGAGTCTATATATAAGACAGACGTCAGATGTACATGCATGTGTCGACATGCCAGGCAGTAATTAATTATCGTTGTCGGCCCGCTGCCTTGCAGGCCAAACTCTCTTCTTCGGAAGAGATCTCCCTAGCAGCCGAAAACCAAAGCCGTCGTCCATAGAGGAATTACAATGCCTTATAAACTCGTCATGAACCCAATAAAACGCCATCTGTCCATGTATCCCAATAACCATCCGGCCGTTATGAAACGACCATAATTACTATAGCCAACAGCGCCGCCAGCAATGACCACAAGGGTATTGAAAGCCTCGGGGCTGGAGACTTGTCTGTGGGCTTGACGCCGGTTGCCTGTTCCCCCAAATACCATGCTCCAATATCTGTGAGCTGGCCTCCTGCGCTGAGCATGGTAGCGTTGGGGCCAACGTTTGAGACAGAGGAGCGGAAAGCACCGAAAAGCGAGTACCGCTCAACGTAATCGAGCTTGTCCATATAGTCGGCTGATGCATTGTAGAACCACTGCGTGTACTCGAGCGCTTGGTTATCCATGTTGTACTCGGTGACCCACATGCTTGTGTTCGGGAATCTATCGGATCGTATTGTTAGTTACCATAGCTGGCAAGGTCAAGATAGCCATAGCTACAAGATAATCAAGACAGTATGAGAAGGGAGAACTTACGCCGCAGCATACTCCCCAAGATGGCTCGCCAATCCCTCAAAATTTCCGTACCAGTGGACCCCCACAAAGTCGTAGGTGCAGTTCTTCTTGGTCTTCTGGCCGTCGCTGATGAGTTCGGAGCAATTGCCCAAGAACTGTCGGAGCCAAGGCAGACCACCCCAACCACCAGTCGGTGCAGGTAGCCCAACGCGAATGCCCATTTCTTGCAACGGGATGATATTGTTCACCCAGACCTGGGCGCCGAACGAGGGGTCAACGCTGCTCCCTCCGGAGGTAGCCATATCGGGCTCGTTGAAAGTCAAGACGTTTGTAATGTTGGTGCCTTGGTCTACCAGGTTCTTTACCGTCGTGAGAAAGGTCGTATCATTGACGTCGCTCGGCGCGCCCCAAAGCATAGGAACAAACTCGAAGTCTTGTTGCGTCAAGTTGTTGTAAACCGGCGACGGCGACGGGCCGTAGTTGTAGTACCATGTTAAATCCGAGGGGCTACGCGTCCAGATGTAATTGTCCTGTGGCCATTTCGCATTCGGAACGAAGCAAAGGCCGCGTTTCGAGGAGGAGTCTGCTGAAGCAGCGGGGAGGATGGCGAGGGTCGTAGCGACAATGGCGACTGGCAGAAGCGGGGAGCGCATCTTGCCTGTTGGAACGCGACGGAGAGCCGCCGTCTACGTCAATTACTGAGATATAATGGTAAAGGAGATGTCAAGGAGAGTAAGAAACAAAAGGCGGCTCGCGTGCGTGCGCTGTTGGTGCGAATCTGCCGTGGACGAGTCTAAACGAGAGTGAGGCGCGATGATTTTGTTGCCCCCATGCAGCCTGCAGTCTCTTCAGCTTGGCCGCAAATGATCAATGACTGATTATCCTGCTCCGACGGCAACTTGCGCTGGCTCCTCTGCACAAGCTGGCAATGGGCGTCGTGGTGGACTTAAACGAATGACTATCGCCAGAGAAGGAGGAATTGGAAATCAAATCACAATCAAGTGGCGGCAGCAGAAGAGACGTAAAGACAAGAAGGTCCTTGTCTCTCTGCTCAGCACTCACACGCACGTTGGCGCGGCTCGTATTTCTGAGAAAAAGGATCCAGGGCTCTGGGAGGATCCGGGTGAGCCGTGTCTCGGGCAATTTCCAAGTCCACGCGCGGATCTTGGAGCCGTCTGCCCTAAACCAAGGCCCCAAAGAGTCCATGACATGCTGATGGAGGGTCGCCGCTCGGTCTAAGTCAAATAGTGTCCTGCTAGACCGATGCAGAACTGCGATAAGGCGCAACGGTGGGAGGCTCGCGTCGCTCGGCACCATCCACTTGCGGCCGGTTAGACAGTGTTAGTCTGCAGGAGAGCTGAAGAGCCGCCACGCAATCTCCTTTTCAGCAGCCATCCGGCATCCTTTTCGTACCCTCCACGACAGGGATCTGCGATAATCAAGGTAATGCTATCCGCCGCCTTCTCGAAGCACAATCTGCTGCGCTGTGCTCTGGCTTGCGAGTCCAGATTCTCACTCTCAATCTCAATAATCACTGGGCTGGCCTAATCCCCCCCTGAGAGGGGCAGTCAGAACTCTATTTCCATTTTACACATAGCAGAACACGGCATTACTTCCCTCGAATCTCGACTTTTATCTTATTGGCGATCGGATTCCGTCTCTGCAAATAATAAACTGCAGCAGGTTGGCTGGTTGGTCACTGATCGCCAAAACAGAAACACAACGAACATCAATCTAATATGGTCGCCTTGCAAATGCGCGCTATGCTCCAGCTGACAAGTCAACTTTGGTTCTCTCGAGAATAAATAACGACGGCTGGGCTTCGAACTGGAAACAGCTTCCGGCTTAACTCAAGTGTCGGAGACGTACGCACACCAGCATGCCCTTGTAAATCAAGAAGAGATGCCTGTCCTATCCTCCGAAGTTGAATGCGCGAGCCTAGCGTACTGCAACACCTCTGTGCTGTCTGTTGGATACAATTTGTGATGTGGGATGTGGGATGCTCGCAGCCTCGCCTTCGAGTGTTGTAAAGTGAGACCAGTGCAAACGTACCCTTCGTTCTCTACGAAGAAACCATTCCATACGCAATAGGACGAACCGCCATTGCAGCATCAAAGATGCGTTTTGTTTGTGAACGCGATGCCTGATAAATGGAGGAATCATTGCCGAAGTCTCAATTGACTGTACCATGTTCAGTTGTCGCAATTGCTTTAGAGCGATGTTGACGATACTTTCAACCTGCCTCCAAGGCTCTAGAACCCGTGCAATTACTAGTAAATTAGGACGAAGTATGGGTGTCGACCAGATCAACTGATTGTATTGGTCTTGCATTCTACAAATGGAAAACAATCGCTGGTTACCAATATCTCGGCCTTCCCCCTATTAGCTTTTCACATTTGACATGCAACCCTCACAAGTCAGTTTCTACTGTGCCATCCACTGAGAAATCAATCGCCGCGATCTAGAAATAGGAGGGCGAGATCTGACCCTACCACATTAGCGGACACCGGGCGGAGGATGAAGTGACCACCGCGCTCAACGGTTTTCGGCAAGCGTCTCCTACTGTTAAGCTATTATGCTGCTCCACATCCTCAATCAGTGGCCTGAGTGCGGAAAGCTGTTAATTCTCTAACGTGGCCAAACTCCACCAATCCAGCGAAGTGGTCTGCTCCCCGCATTGATGTGCTGTGGTCAAAGGTCTCATTAAGTATTAGTCTAGTGCTGCTGCTTAGGTACTGTACAGTCTATACAGATAAGCCGGGGCGGAACCTATCACTCATCGGTTCCTCCGCAATTGACTAGAGTAGACAGGAGTACTGTGGTGGTTGGATATGCCGCCACATTAGCCCGGCATTGCCAGCCCATTGCCTCGTGCCTCGGCAATCGTCGCCCCCACAAGCTTTCGATGGCCGAATATAGGCGTCGGGGCAATTACTTGCTCCCGGATGACCTCAATCCTTAAAGATCCAGTCGTGGACATCCAGCTGGAGTAGGCTTTCCTGATCATCCCCTCTTCAACCAAGACTTTGCGTCGATCCCACCGTCAAGATGGCTGTAGAAAGACTGGGCTCCATCCTCAAACATCTCACCCCCGGAGGGGCTGTCAATTCCATGTAAGCAGCTAGAATGCGCCCTTCTCGCTCCCGACTTGCTCGCGCGCAGTCTCGCTAGCATCTTGTTTGTCTTAGTCTGTACGAGATCTGGTAGAGGTTCAAACAACACACATAATGCGAGATCGTCACCCTCGATGCTTCTCCGATGATTGCTGACACGGCTTGTCTAGAACCGCTAAGAACGCCGACGACATTGTCATCACGCTAGCCATCCGTACGCCGCTTGCGAAAGCCAAGAAGGGAGGCTTCAAGGACACGAGTCTCGAATACTTGGTGTACGCCCTCTTGAAGGAGGTCAAGGAGCGCTGTGGCATAGATCCTGCGCTGGTTGAGGATATCTGCCTTGGAAACGTACGTTGCAACACCCGGTTGTTGCTCGATATGTTGCTGACCAAGACTGTAATTACAGGTTTCCGATGGCAAAGCAGCCTACAAGCTCCGCGCTGCTGCCCTGTCCGCCGGCTTCCCCAATACTGCGGGCGCCTCCTCCGTGAATCGTTTCTGCTCGTCAGGCCTCAAGGCCACCGCCGACATTGCCCACCAGATTTCAAATGGCTCGATCGAGGTCGGCATTGCGATTGGCGCAGAGTCCATGACAGTTGGTGGAGATCGCCTTGACCAGCCATTCGATGAGGAGGTGACAAAGCACAGTCAAGAGTCTCGGGACTGCATGGAGGCCATGGGATGGACAAGTGAGAATGTCAGCCGAGACTTTGGCATCTCAAGAGAAGAAATGGACAAATACGCCGCTGAGAGCTTCCGACGAGCCGAGAGTGCCCAGAATGCCGGCTTGTTCGATGACGAGATTGTGCCGATCAAGACGAGAGTCAAGGGCCCGGACGGAGAGTGGAAGGAGGTCGTGCTGACCAAGGACGAGGGCATCCGACCAGGAACGACGGCCGAGGGCCTGGGCAAAATCAGGGCAGCGTTTCCCCAGTGGGGTACGACGACCACTGGTGGCAATGCCAGCCAAGTTACTGATGGAGGTATGTTTCCACCAGATCTGCCGGGAAGTTCTCTTGGAGCATGAGTGCTGACCATCTTTAGCTGCCGCCGTCCTGCTTATGAAGCGATCAACAGCCATCAAGCTCGGCCAACCTATCGTGGCCAAATATGTCGGCTCAACCGTGGCTGGCCTTGCACCCCGAATCATGGGTATCGGGCCATCGATCGCCATCCCCAAGCTTCTCGGACAATACAACCTCTCGCTGGACGACATTGACGTCGTGGAGGTCAATGAGGCCTTCGCTAGCATGGCAGTCTACTGTCGTGACAAACTGGCGCTCGACTGGGCCAAGATGAATCCCCGAGGAGGCGCCATTGCCCTTGGCCACCCGCTTGGTGCCACTGGTGCTAGGCAGATAGTCACCGGCTTAAGCGAGTGCCGAAGAACAGGCAAAAAGATCTTGTTGACGAGTATGTGTATCGGTACGGGGCAAGGCATGGCTGGCTTGTTTGTGAGCGAGCAGTAGATTTATGTCATATCACGATGTATTATCTTGAATGTGAACAAAATAAGTCTACCGTTTCCGAAGCGCACACTTGCTCGTAGGCCTCGATTGATCACAGGGCGTTTCTCCTATGCATGATGAATTGGGGGAAGCAAAGATATATTCGCGTATCACCTTTCACTGACTCGACTTAACTAGAAATCCTCTTGAGTGACCACGTGATGCTGGGTGTTTGACCGTGTACATTTGAAAGAGCCTCTGGGGCTCAAAGACCCATTATGGGTACAAGCAGGTTTCAACAACCCGACAGACCAAGTTCTATCATCCGTGATGTGGAGTGTATAGTACAGAAATTCGCCATCAACGTCTTCACACGTTTTGTCCATCGTCCTCCGGCCGCTCCACAGTACTGCTTTCCTAGCACTCACTTTTTGTAACAGCAGAATCTCGCAAGAGCTCTCCGCCATCAGATCATCTCATCATCTTCAGTCTCATCGCATGTAGCGCGGTCTGGAGAAAGATCATCTATGAGGGTCGTTCCATCAAGGTCTTCGTTGGTGCCGTCGCTCTCTGACACCAGCGACATCTCAACCTCGTCTGGTTCAAAGGCGTAGCGCATATCCTGGCACACTTTGCGATAAAAGACCACATTATCCTCGTCCTCCTCCAGCTTGCTAGGAGGCCATTTTGTCGTTACTTGAATGCCAGCATGTTCGAATGCAGTATGAATTCCGACAAGAAGTTGTACAACACCCTCCGGGCCGTTCTTCTGGACGTCGAAGTGTGGGATTTGGTCATCTGCAGCACCGAGCAACATCAGATGGCGAGCCACATGTATCGAGTAAAAGAATGTCCATTTACTCCATTCCTCCACATCGTTCTGCTTCCTGAATGCCTGGGCATCGAGATCGCCATTATGGACTTGGATGACGATTTTCATGTTGAATCCCCTGAGGTGACCTCCGAACAGGGATTGAGGGTCAAAGATCTTAGACCAAGCTTTGACGTTCGTACCATGGATATCTTCCTGCCATTTGGTAAAGACATGAAAGTAGGCGACGTTTTTGCCCTTTTGAACATGTATCATGCCCCACATGCATACATCTGACCCATCTTCCTGGTGGCGAAAGAAGATAGGAATGAGGAGGTGTTTGTAGTAGAGCTGGCCCGGGTAGACTCGACGCTTGGGTTGGAAGATCCCAGCAAGAGCTCGCTTGATTGTGTGGTCATCCGGCTCCACGGTGTATCCCAGGGAGTTCCAGTCTTGCTGAGCATCGAATTGAAGGATATGCCATTGTGGTACGGGCGGCCAGGTTAGATACGGCCAAATCGCTTTTTGCTGCTTAGGGCTGAGAAAGCTGCCCTCTGCCATTTCCCACAGGGCCGTGTACGCGCTTTGCAAGACGTCTCGTGCTTCCTTTCCTCTCTTGGAGCCTTTTCCGCGCTGCTTCATAAGGATGCGAGGCTCGACAATGTTTTGATTCGCGTCATCCTCGTCTTGTGATAGCAGCCTGCCGCTCGCTCCCTGGGGTGCGAGCTGCGAGGAGGCAGATTTGCCCATTTCCGCAACAGACGAAGAGGAAACGGCTTGGTAGCAGAGCTAGCTGTGAGCTTCGCTTCACGTTCCAAAGAACTTTGCTGGAAAGGAATACTGAGATAGCAAGACAGGCCAAACGCGTACGCTCCTAGACTGCGCAAGATGGAGCGGAGTGATGAAAGATGGGTGCTGGATGAGCGGCGGTTGCTTTTGAGAGGATGGTCAAGCCGATTGTTGATATGATAAGGGGCCTCACCCCTGAATCTCGATCTTCAGAACTGACTGAGGCTCAGGTGAGCTTGATGTGATGAAGGATAGCTGTATAGGATTTAAAGGTGCACCTTACGCGGTATGTGATTGAGTTCGGGACCTTTGACGGTTCACTTCTAGAAACGCCACTCGCTTTGACTTGTTGTTAGGGTGGGCTTTGTACTCTGCGTATTCAGCCGTGACGAGAAACAATATCTTGTTTGTTTAGTGTCGAGTTGAACTATGCACTGGGATAAAGGGGCGCTGTCATGCTGAAAGCCTACGATGCTCTAGTATCAAAGAAGAACAATGGATTGTTGAGCTCGATGGTGTCTCAGATCTGGGTGTTCAGTGAGAAATTGGACAAACCCTTGGCCCATGGCTGCACATGGCTGAGCAAAGCAGTGATGGGTGCTTCCTCTCGCAAGGGGAGATATACCTTGTGAACTCTCGAGTTTCGTGCCGGTATGGAGCATCCTTGTCTCGGAGTGATTGGTTGATCAACCTCCCTTTGATGCCGAGCAGATTAGGTGTGCAGGGAATTTGACTTCCTTATACAGTAATGATAGAAAAACCGTCATAACAAAGGATGTTTATCTCGGTATCAAATCTCCATGTGATTGTCGTTGAGGCTGTTCACGGGGCACTGGGCGAGTTCTGATGTTGAGCAGGTGGTGGAGGCGCTCCTCACATTCCCTCGCATTATATTGCATATTGCAGCTACGACATGAAAGCCCCTGGCCCTACTATGGAGACCAAAATAGCAAGAAGCACTGGCAAGGCAGGCACTGACACAGATGGTGCCTTTGAGTCTCCCGAGCCTGTCGAGTTACTGCCACCGCCAGAGGAGCCACCGCCATCTGTGCCATTGGACCCGGACCCAGACCCGGACCCAGATCCAGACTCAGATCCGGTCAGGGTCTCGTTGAACTTCTCAATGATGAAGTTGACCGCATCCATCGTGTAATTGGCAAAGTATGTGCCGTGCGTCTTGGTGTTGTTGCCACTGTCACAGTAGATGTCGCCGGTATCGCACCACGAGCGCATCTTGCTGGAATACGGGTCACAAGCAGAGTTATTCTGCCGCGGAAAGATCTGTGGCCATGTCAGCACCAGCCTTGTGGGATGCAGGCGATGGCAAAGAATAGCATCTTCTTACCCCGTTCCGTGTACTTGTGCCCTCGTTCCATGCAGCCCCGACGACATGACTAGGGTCGCCAAACAGCACGACGGCGATAACTTGACATGTTTAGCAGGTGATCATCTGGGTTGGGCCTATGCCGAGCTTTGTTGACATGTGTAACTCACTGTTGTCTTCATAAGAACTGGACAGGTCTGGTGTCAACTTGAAGTTCTTGCCATCATCCGTGCCACAGAGAGTGTCTGCGGTGACCTGGGCGCCCTACGGAAACAGAAGAGTCAATGCGAATCAATCCATAAGTGGCACACATGATGCAGTCCAGTCCAGTCCAGTCTTGCGCAGAATCGTACCTGAGAATACCCCAGCAGGGCGATTTTGGCCGACGGGCACAGGGCAATGTATGAAGTGAGCAAGTCTGTCAGAGCCTCGACGCCAGCGGCCTCGGAGGTTGAGTAGTTTGAGATTGTGGCGGGATATTCCAGCGGGACGACGACCGATCCCGAGATCTTGTCGCTGACATTGTTGGCGACGAGGCCGATGAGTCCCGCTCCGGCCGGCTCGAGGCTGCCTCTCGAAGCTATCATATGGATGCCGGTATTGCAAGTGGCGTTTGCGGTGGCATTTTGTGCCTGAGCCTGAGCCAGAGCCAGGCCAGCAAGGGAGGAGGACACTGCCGATATGCCGAGGAGGCTGAGGAGGCTAAGGAGGCTGAGGGGGCGCATCTTGTTATGTTATGCCGGACAGACTCACGTCTTTGCTCTGCTCCGGTCACAAGCCCCGAAAGGACATTCGATTTGAATACTGAATGTGAAGAGAGAGAGAAAGAGAGAGGAGAAAAGAGAGGAAAAGAGAAGAAAAGAGAGGCAGAAACAAGAAGGGAACTAGTACCTACCAACCTTAAGCTTAAGGTATACATGAGTCTAGCTCACACCCAGCAGCCCACTTAGAACTACAGGTACACATCTCAACCATGGCACTTGGTGAGTGACCTTATTAGGTACCGTACCGTACTGTGGTAGCCAAGGTACTAATTACCTATTGGGTTTGAATCACATGTGACGGGCTGTTTGACTGTCAATTCTTGGACGTCCCGCGGTAGGGAAAGGGAAAGGGAAAGGGAAAGGGAAAAGGAAGGAATGCTGCATACCGCATAGTAGGCCCCGGTAGGCCCCGGTAGGCCCCCGCCTCCGCCTCGGCTTGCCCCAAACGGGGAGCATTAGCGACGCTGGTGTCCGTTAGCTTGGCTAAGGTACGAATCTGCCCCCCCGGAAATCGCGGGGGACCAGTGACCAAGGACCACCTGTGTGACCACTACAGTGTACAACCGGCCCCCCCGCCCCCCCGCTAACGACTCTCAGGGAAGCTCATCCGACCAAGTCCAGCCAGCCAGCCAGTACATACCGCAGTACTCACCTACTACATAGTATACCTCACCACTATATGCAATGCCTACTATGTAAGTACAGGTAGAACACCCTGGACCCAGCACCGGATCGGCCGGCACTTGCCCATCTTGATCTTGATCTTGATCTTTAAAGAGGCTGGTTTCCGAGGGGGAGGGGAGGGTTAAGGTGGGCGTAGGTGTGTTACGTACACGTAAGAGGGTTCCAGGTTCCAGGTTCCAGGTTCCAGGTTCCAGGGATGTGGGTGGTAGATGATCCATACAAGATGGTGGAAAAGACTCGCAAACTTATCTATCTACAGATATACATATATATATCTGTAGATAGATAGATAGAGAGAGAGAGAGAGAGATTCCCGTTCTTTGACTGTTTGTCAGTCGTTGTATTGGCGCTTGCCTCCGCCAATTGTCATCACCGGCAAGGCTCGGTAGCCGGTGTAAGCACTCTAATCCGAGCCCTGGCATCTGCAATAACACTGCATATACATGTACTGTGCAATACCGGTACTACAGTGTATGTAGGTAGGTAGCGACCAACCCAAGATCCTGGTCTCTTCTGCCCTCGGGCATGGCATGGCATGGCGTAGTCTTGAGGAAGTCAAAATAGCCTCTGCGTGCTGGTCCTCTGGCAACAATGGCAAATGGCAAGGCTGCTTTCTCTCATGAGGCATCATGACAAGGGGGGGTCATTGATCTGGAACTACAACTCTTCAAGTTTCACCCGTCTACATACATAACAGTGCTGACTTTAATACGCAGCGGCGGAGGAGGCTGCGTATAGTTCGGTCTCTCTCTCTCTCTCTCATCAATCAATCAATGTGCCTGACTGACTCTACAATCTACAATCTTGCCTCGGAGACGAGACGCTTGAATTTCCAATGGAATTCCGTTTCCATGACCCGAGAGTGAACTCTTCCTGAACTCGTCCTGATTTGCGGCCATGGACAATAATTCCGACTCTTGGCATCTGAGTCACCAGCTTATTCTGATTCTGCATGTGCGAGGCTGCATCGATGAATCACTTCCAAGCTTATTACACAGCTACCGTAGTAGCACGCCAACCTGCGGAAATAGCTGCGACAAATCTGACGTCTCCAACCCCGACCTGCCTCTTTTGGCGGCAACCAATCACTGCAGTGAGTCACTCACACAATTCACATCTCTATAAGATCAGATCAGTGCAACTCAGAACACCAAGTCCCCAGGATCACAGGATCACAGGAGCACAGATGGGTCAAACAAGTCTCAGTCTCCAATCGACTCGACATGGCAGCAGAGACAGTGCCGGTGCTTTCCCTCGCAGCGGCCGGCAAGATCGCCGCATATTCAATCCAAGACTCTAAGCACCCAGAGATCGAACTCGCACAGGCCGAGCATCGCATTCGTCTGATCAATGTCTGGAACATCAAGCCTGGTAGCCGAGTGCTGGAGATTGGGTGCGGCCAGGGCAACTGCACAGCCGTGCTTGCTGAAGCGGTCGGTCCCGCCGGCCACGTCGACGCTATTGATCCTGCCCCGGGCGAATATGGTGCCCCTTTCACCCTGGCACAAGCCCAAGACCACATCTCGAAGAGCCAAGTCGGAGATCGCGTAACATGGCACCGAGCAGAGCCTGTTGACTTCCTGCAGTCGAGCCCCGCCACTTGGGACGTGGCCGTCCTGGCCCATTGTATCTGGTACTTCAAATCTGAGGACACCTTGAAGGGAATCTTGTCCACTCTGCACGGTATAGCTTCAAGAGTATGCCTGGCCGAGTATGCGCTTCAGGCGGGCCATGCGGCAGCTGTGCCGCATGTGCTTGCCGCCCTGGCTCGGGGGACGCTCGAGGCCCACAAGACACAAAGTACCCAAAACATCCAAACTCCCCTCAGTCCTGATGGCGTCAAACGCGCGGTCGAGGCAGCGGGGTGGAAGCTGCAATATGAAAAGGTGCTCACTCCGTCACCTGGCCTGCTCGATGGCTGCTGGGAAGTTGGCACAGTTGTAAGCTCGGATTTCGTCGAGGAAATCCAGCAAGGAATAGAAAGTCAGAGAGTCAAGATCATTCTGGAATCTGCAAGAGATGCGACCATTGCGGCAACCAATGCAGTAGGAGGCACCAAGAAGGTTCAGACAATGGATGTCTTTGTGGCCGCCTGGGGGACCTAGGGGTACTTTGATGAACAATCTCTTTGATGATCTACTGCGTCATCCAAATGAATGCAGCAGGATCCTGATAAATCATATTTGAGATAGCCAGAATAACGTTGGAAACAGTGATTTGTGTGCCAGTTTACTAGGTCGGAAACATGTAGATATAGACGCCCCATATTTAGCCCATTCACTGCTTGAGTGGTTCTCTACGATACGAATACCAAGTAGCAACCCGAGTTTAAAGTATCTATTGGCACAGAATCGCCTCCTGTGTGTCCAAGATGAAGGCTAAGCTAGCAATAGTAGACCGCTAGTGAGAAACATCGAGGCTCTTTACAGTAGTTTAACTTTGGAGCTTTCGAGATGGTCTATCATAAACTGAGATGAGCAGACATCTTTTTGAACAATAGGGATTGTTACTACAAGTGCGATCCCTCGACGAGAGAGGATAGACACTTGGTTGCCGTCTAAACAGCGCTGGCTGAGGGGGTATATCATACCAAACCAATCAGTCAAGTCAGACTTTTTCACCTTGTTTGATCCATCAATATCATCGTCCTTCCCCCAATCTCCCATCTGCTGATATGTAAATTAGGGCGTGGTATGCCATTACCATCCATGTATGTTTTCGCTCGGCTATTGCCACAATGTGATGTTTTCCGGCAAAACGAATTTGCCCGCCACGCGAGATGCTCATGCTTCTAAAGTGAGCAAGAGATAACTGCCCCATGTGGAGCAGAATCAGCCTGCTCCTGTTGTATTTTCTCACACAAATCCCATATAATTAGACAGATGCCCATCTCACCTCTTGGCGGGTAGGGCTGCATCAAGACATGACATGAGCTGAGGGAGGTTAGCACTGCGATATGATAGAGCCACATTATAAGTGACTTTGGGGGTGGGGGTGGTTAGGGGTTACTCACCTCCTCTCCGACTAGGCCTTGGTTGCCCAAATATCTGCTCATTCCCCGAATAAGCTCGACCTGCTCGTCGACAGTCAAGCCGGTGATGGCCATCTCCATGACACCACCAAGATTGAGCTTGTGGACAGCGATGAAGCTGTGATAATACATGTACGTAAAGAAGCCCATGATGAATTGACAATCCATGCGATCCGTCATACCTCCGTGACCGGGGATGGAGTGGCCGAAGTCCTTGATCTTGAATGTGCGCTTGAGACCAGAAGCGAAGAAGCCGCCGAAGGGCGCAATGAGAGAGGCAAACGTGGCGAAGATGAAGGTATGTAGCTGCATGGGCTCGATGGTGAGACTCGGCGTGGTGTTGGGCGGCAGGAAGAACAGGTCCGGTAGTGTGTACGTGTGGGGGAGGAAGACTGGGTTGGGGTCACAGGCGAGTCCGGTAAAGATGTTTGCGCCAAGGTCGGTGACGGGACAGATGAAGTATCCACTGCGCATCAAGAGGTTCGTCAGACCGAAGCCAAATATGACGGTCATGACCCAAGCGCCGACGAAGCCTTCGACGGTCTTCTTAGGGGAGAGCTTGATGAGCTGAGTGCGGCCGAAGGTGATGCCGACAATGTAGGCAAAGACATCATTGGTAATGACGAGAGCGGCGGGCAGGAAGAACCAGATCATGCCCTCGAAGACGTTATTCATGATGAAATGGGCCTGGACCACAATGAGATACAGGGCCATATGCGTCCAAGCGAACTGGGTGAACTGGAATTTGTAGTGGCCGGCCTGGAGTGAAGCGACAAAGAAAACGAATCCTGCGAGGAGACATGGTCAGTCAATATGAATCAAGAAATTGACGTCTGTTGCAGTTGTCAAGTGCATTAAAGAGTCGCTTTGCCTGACGAGGGCGACGGGGGGAGCGAGGGGAATCGCCTGGATGGGGATGTTACGCACCAATGATGTAGAGGATGAAGCTGATGAAGCGGTGGTGGGTGGCTAGAGGAAGCAGGACCTTGTCGACGAGGACGATATGCTTGAAGTAGTAGATGACGCTCTCGCCGTAGAGGAAGTACATGGTGGAGGCGAGCCAGTACCAGTTGAGGCTCTTTGTGGAGCGCAGCTGGCGTGCACGGCTGGGGACGTTGGCGATGGCGATGACCTCCTTGAAGGAGATGATCTGGATGATGGTTATGACGGCGAGGATGTAGAGATGGCCCATGAAGAGGGCGGCAAAGAACCCGCCGATCATGATGAACGTCCATATGCTCCGCGTTATAAAGTTCTGCTTCTTCTTCTCGTACTCGGCTCGCTGTTCTTCGGGGGTGGGTTTCTGCATGGTCGAAACCCGCGCGTCAGTGAGTGTTAATATATCAGGCCGCTCAGGACCGAGGGGGTTTCTGTAGGTAACTGAGAGGCAGAAGGCAACACACCTCTTCGATCTGGTCCATGGCAGCGGCGGCGGCGGACGACTTAGCCTTTGTGGGCGAGCCGTCCTCGCTGACGTCGCTGAAGCTGGAGCGACGGCCATCGGCCTTGTGGCCGTTGCTGGCCCTATGGGAGAACTTGACGTTTCTGCGCCCGTTGGCCATGATGAGAATCGAGGGGTGGTGGAATGTCGGAGACGAAGGGATCGAAGCAGTCGCGCGACGAGGATGACGAGGCTTTGGCTGGATGCGAGGAGGTGTAATGCGATACGATGTGATGCGATGCGATTCGGGGATCGTCGGGTCGGGTCAGTTCGGTGCAGGTGCAGGTGCAGGTGAATCAGGAGCTCTTTGCAGGCATTGCTGTCGAGTCCGTGTTCTGGAGAGATTGCGCGCGCGCAGAGCAGACGGGAATGCCGGAAAGAGGCGACAGACAGAGAGACAGACCGGTCGATTCTGACGATGAGGCGCCGAGGCGGATGTCGTTGACTTCGGTTCAGTGTCCCCGAGGAGTAATTAATTTCCTAGTCCTAGCTGGTGGTCGACAGCTGATCTAGATGATTGGGCGAAGGTGGCTTGGCTGGTGTTGTATGTTTAATGCTTGTGTGTGTTGGTGAGGTCTATACGTGGTCGGAGGGAGAGGAACGAGGCCAGGTAGAGGCCTGCAGGGTGGAGATGCTGCAAGATGATGAATGAATGAATGAATGTGTGTTGAATGTCTGTCTGTGATGTGGAGGAGATTTGATTGATTGATTGATTGATTGCTGCACTCCACTCGGTCACCTAATTCAATTCCTCTACACTAACTGAATTTTTGTCCCTCCCTCCCAAGGACTGTGTAATAACCTTGGAAGTGTCAATCAGATTGATAAGGTACCTAAGGTACCTAGATAGGTAATAACCTGGAAGCTCATAAGATAGTAAAGCTCCCTAGCACCTACCTACGTCAAAAGTGTGGCTCGGCGCCTCCCTCGCACCTTCTTCTCTTACTCTTCCCTTCCACTTTCCGCGCTTCCACTTTTCACTTCTTCGGCACGCCGGCGTGGCTCAGCTGCCCGAAGCTGCCCTACCTACCTTTACTTTACCGAGCTTACCTAATACTCGCAAGCATCGTCATCATCATCATCACTGAACTTACTCCATGTTAATATAACAAAGGTATCCTTTTCATTCCAGGTTCTTCTGCATTTCCCATCATACGTGTACATCCGATCATTCTACCATTTGTTCTCCGGGTGTTCCGGAGGAGGTAAATGGGTATCTAGGTAGACCGGACTCTCCGCTAAGGTCCATAGGTACGTGTATGTACATTGTCGTGCCCGTGGTAGGTTGGTAAAGAAACGTGGGGGCAGTCCATGGGATACCTCATAACGCCCCTTGTCTTCTGTTAATACCTAGTATAGGCGGTCCGGAGGTCTGCCTTTGCTTGTCTGTCGCTTTCAAATATACTCAGATCCAGCGCTTTCACATGCTTGGGTATCTACATGGTGGTGCTTGGTGGTCGATCACGTAGGTAAGATACGTAGGTATTTACTTACAATTGGCTATAGATGCCCTAAGGAATATCTTGCCAAAGCTAAGGAGAATTCTATGCATCAGTCAATGGCATGTCCAATTAATGATCCGGCGATGTATGTTATAAAGTTCCTACGTTGTTAGGTGGACCAACCTAACAGGTGCCTTGGGTAGATCCCTTGGAAGTGATGCTTAGGTAAGACGACATGGACTTTAAGTACTGCCTGCGAACAAGACGCGGTTTCTGGCCAGCAATCGACGCGAGTCCCGATACGGACCTTTTCTAGGTAGCTTCAATCCCCACGTGGATGGCCTGCTCTCATACATAGTAAACTCGTGCTTTGCTCGGCCTTTTGGTATTCTCATCTCACGCCGCCGGATAGCTGAGCCTGTGCTTAAGCCTCTGTTGCGAGGCAGCAGCTTGCTACCTTGGCTACTCGATTGGCGCTTTGATGCGGCAACTCGGCCTTTTCCCATGGCGACCACCAACAACGACGCGACCCCAAGGTAGCGAACGACGGCGACGATGACTATGATGATCATGGACGACTTCTCTGACGACGGCTTCGATGACCTCAACGACAACATCCTACAGGAACTCGAGAACAATGCCATCCATTTCACTCAGGCACAAAAGCTTGTCCAGTCCCAGTTCCCGTCTCAAACTCCCGCTCCCGCCGCCGTTGCTGCCCCTCCACCATCCGCCCCTCTGCAGCCTTTCCAGACTGACGTCTCGGACTATAATAACTACAACTTCGAGGACGACGATCTAGATGATGCCGTTGTCATTGACGAACTCGCTCAGCTACCTCTGCGGCACCCGGCTGCCAGCACAGCCAACGACAAATCTCACACTCCGCAGCAACAACATCCCCATCATTCGCGGCCTCGACCCGCTCCAGGGCAAACGGCATGGAATCCCCTTCGACCTGCTCCGCCGTCCGCATCCTTCTCCTCGCACGCGCGGCACCCAGCGCCCTCCCATCCTGCTCCCTCTGCCATTGGCGGACCTTATCCTTCTCAACGCCTTCCGGGCAATCTCCCACAACCTCGAGGCCGTCATGGGCAAGTCCCGACCAACTCACAACATATGCGGCCCCCTCCGCCTCCGCCCCCCCCGATTCCTCGTCACTCGACCTACCTAGCAGGTCAGGCCCCGCCTCAGCCTTCTCAAACGGCTCTGCACAACCAGGGCGACTTGGTAGCTGCCCTGCAGGCCCGCGTCAATGCCCTCGAGGCCGAGCTTACCTCCTCAAAGGGAGAGGTGGCCATCGTTCGCTCCAAATATGACAAGTCTGTTACCACCCACGCAGCCGAGGTCGCCCGGCTGAAAAAGCAAAATGCCGAGGCCTTGTCCAAGCAAGAGCGTATGGTCGAGGCAGCCTTGGCCGCCGAGAAGAATGCTGCTACCGAGCTGCATTTTACCAAACAGGATCTGAAGGAGGAGCTTCAGAAGGCCAAGCGCGGCCGCAACCAGGGCGACGGCATGACCACACCAAAGAAGGCCAAGAGCGCCGGTTGGGGGAATGTGGCAGACGGCTTCGACGATATTGAGATCCTGCCTAGTCCTAGCAGAGCCCAAGGCGGCCCAAGAAGCAGAGGCAAGGGCACCATGAGCGGAGCTGTCGCACCCCCCATAGCGGAGCGCACGCCAACAAAGGGAAAAAGAAAACGCCCGATGGTGGACAGTCCAGTCATGGCTCTAGAAACTGAGGATGATGTGGTGATGGCTGACCAGTCATCGACGGCGCAGCTGGACCAGGTTGGTGCTCACCAGTCGTCCAGCGGACTACCCTACGATGTGAGCAACAAGCGCCCCCTCCCCCCTAATCCCAATATCATAGGCTAACGTAACATCCCTCTTAGTTCCTCAAGCTTGCCCTCGACCATAGCGCATTCCATGGTCGTCCCCTGACTTTTGATCTCTTCGCGCGGTACTCCTTCCCCTCTAATCCATCGCAGTCACTTGCGTCGATGATCTTCCAAAAGCTGCCCTTCCTAGGCAGTCCCCAGGATCCAATGCGCCTTCTTGTTGATTTTTGCGAACTGGTGCTAGATCTTTGGTCACAGTGCCTCACGGAGAAATATCACGAGCCAATCTTTGACCTCACAGCCTTAGTATCGTTCATCCTCCAGTTGAACACCGTCTACGTGGCGCCCTGTGTTATAGCAACCTTGGTACCTATAATACAGGCGACTATCTACCTGGTCGGAGTGCCGAGGTTCAACAGCCTAGATGGGGACCTCTCAAGCCACTCGGATCCCGCAGTGCGGCAGCTGTATCTTGACATTGACGTGGAAGGAGCCATGCAGCTGCTCTATCTGTCTGCTCTAGGTTGCATGACGGCTCCTCAGAGCAGCGAGAAAGAAGATGGTGCTACTGCCTCAGGGTCTTTGCAAACAATGTTCTGGAAGCTCGTGCAAGTCGACTTCGTCCTTATGATGCTCTCGCCTAAACAACCGTCTGAAGATTTCCTAGGAATCCTCAGTCTCTTGTGCACGTCGTGTCTTGAGGAGTCTATTGGACCTATCAGCAGTGACTCGGCTCAGGACGCAGCACTGATCGCTAGAACTCTCATTGACAGAATGTCCTATCAGCTGAATGATCCACCACGCTGGAACATGTCTAGTGCTGCTTCCCGAGGCAAAGGCAAAACGCCATCCGCTTCCTTCAGCCACAAGCAGTGCGTCTCCAGGCTCGCCATTCTGAGGACATTCATGTCATTTGCACAGTCTCCCTTCGGCGCTTTCCAACTGGCATCGAGTGATGTAGCAATCCCGCGGCTCGTAGCGGTGCTCTCTGGAGCGATCGATGCCCTATACGACTTAGATAGCTCATCTTCCATACCCTTGATCATGGCAAATCCTACAGCCGAAGATGATTCAAAACAGGCACAACATCCGAAAGTCACGACGGATGACCCAGAACAGACGCAAGACCAGACAGTCAATGAGGAACGGTCAGCAGAACAAGTCGAGCAGCAGACGGGGGGCTTTCCCGCCCTCATCACCCAAGTAGAACCGGATCCCACGTCCCTTGTATTAAAAATTATCTCATCGACCACCCTTCTTCTACATACCCTCATAACCGACCCTGCAACATCATCACATGCTAACATAGCTGTGAAGTTAGCTGCATCTCATGGGGGTGCTCAACGTTATCAGATCGCACTTGCTCGTCTCAATTTTGCCGAGGAGGACTTGGTTCTTGAGGCTGGGATCGACGCTGATACAGGAGAGAGGGCCAACGAATTATTAGAATTGTTTGTCACGCCTGATGACGGCGAAGGCGTGGTAGAGGTATTTGGCCTTTGAATTTTGTCAGCATCTTCAACCCGTGTTGCATCAGCCATATAGCCCCTCCCGAAGTGCTCTTCTAGCTGGTCGGTCAATTTGGCGGCATTCGCATGCCATTAGCAATGTTCGAGGTAGTACTACACATCTGTCAAAAGCTCTAGCAGTCTTGGCGACGTGTAGTCATTATTTCCACACGAGCGAGCGCACTGAGTTGGCATTCACGCTTTCAGAGTTATCTCCGCAAGAAGTCCAGGCAGGTGAGGAGATACGCCCAAATTGCAATCACTATCAACAAGACACTATGTGCTGTCATCTGGCACCGCGCCGAATCGACGCCCTTCCGCAGCCCAATCCTCGGGCTGGCCAAGCATGCTGCTTCTGGGTACAGCCATGAACATCGAAAATCACTGCAAAGCAGTCGTCGACAAAGTGGCCTTTGCCGGTCTCAATCAGTGCACAGGCTTCTACAGGGCTCGAGCTGCGATAAGCTCGCTAAAGCCAACAAGTCATCTCAAGACGACAACGATATCCATCAGATTACGAAAATATAATGACTGTTATGTATACTATACGTGCTTCGACTCTAGAACAAAATAGATTCACAACCTTGATCTTCCTGATTCGAGACACCTACAACTCACTTCCCGTTCAGAGGCTTTTGCATATCATACCTCGGCGCCGGCGCAGCATTTGGCCTGGCTTGTCAGGAAGCGTTTGGATTTTTTGTAGAAAAACATCGTATCCGCCCTCGGTGAATTACTCGAGGGCTATGACGGCAATGTCTGTGAAAATTACAAGTAGAAGTAGTATTATGCGAAGGCTGGTAACACAAATGCTTTGCACATGCTCAAAACTCGACTGAAGATAGTTTCTTAGCATTGAGTGGCAAAGTTGCCGAATGCCCTAGATGTTATTTCCTGATGAAGCCATCATAAGCTGACTAGGCAGGCAGGAATACAGTTGTGATTGCTTTCTGTTTATCTGAATAGATCCCACTAGTCATACAAGGGCAATTGGATGTTGTTGTGGCTGCATCGAAAATAGGCAATATCCCAGCGGATTTCTGAACTATAGCATGACAGTCGCTTCATATCAGGTAGCACACAGGATTATCGTCATTTCCCTATTCACACCTTGATTCTTGTCGCTGATTGGAAGAGCACTAGGCAGGGGTTCAGTGAGACCTTGTCTATATGCGGGCCGGGAGGTAAGACATAACGACGATAAACCATGGGACCTATGAAAGACCCTTACCACCTAATGCCGTGGAACGGCGCCACGTTGCCTGCATGTCAACACAGTAACACTGTAACATCGGAGAAAGCAAGTTTGGTGGGTTCCTTGCTTTCCACCAAGGTATCTGATATATTTACCTCTTGCCATATCAACACTCCGTCCGTGGAATATAAAAAGAGCGGCACCTCATCCTCACTCTGGCCTTTCGCGATGACGCGTTTACTCACTCACGGTTCGCGAGTTCACAAGTCGGGAATTTCTCGCACCTAAATCATTCTTTGCCCATCATGCGTCGCATTCTAGTCGGCGTGCTTCAGGTCTTGGCTGCCTTTTGCACATGTGTCGCTGCCAGTGACAATGGGACTGCTGGAATTTCTTACAAAACCGCCCACGCGGCTGTCGATGCAATGAACGGCTACTACAACTTGACAGATGGAAGATGGTCGACTGTTGACGCATGGTGGCTCACAGGAAACGCGCTGCAGGCCATCTTGGATTTCATGTACAAAACGGGTAATCGGCAGTACATGGACATGGTCCTGAACACGATCGAAAAGCAGAAAGAGCCTCTGCCATGGTATCCTGAAGGAGGAGGTATATTTCGAAGTGACTCGACAGATGATACGGGCTGGTGGGCGTTGGCCATGGTACGCGCTTTCGACCTCACCGGTAACCAAAGATACCTGGACTACGCCATCTTGGACGAGGAGTACATCTACAGTTATTGGAACACCAGCAGCTGCGGTGGAGGTGTTCCTTGGCAGATACCGACGCGAAGCTACAAGAATGCGATCAGCAATGAGTTACATATCAAGCTAGCCGCGTCGATACACAACCGCATTCCAGGGGACAGGATATATTTAGAGCGGGCCCTGCAGGCTTGGGAGTGGTTCAGGGGCTCCGGAATGATCAATGCAGATCATCTAATCAACGACGGCCTCGCAGAGTCTAATGGGACTTGCTTTAATAACGGCCAGACCACTTGGACGTATAACCAGGGTGTCATCCTCGGCGGGCTGACCGAGCTGTTTCGCGCTGTGGGGGAGCCGTCGTATCTGGCCGAGGCAAGGGAGATTGCGGATGCAGTAATATCCAGCGAAACACTCTCGCCGAACGGCGTCCTCACCGAGCCATGCGATCCAGCGATCGGCTGTAACGCCGACCAGGCCAATTTCAAGGGAATATTTGCTCGGAACCTCGCCGAGCTCGACGCAGTGCTGGCCGATCACCCATATCATTCTTATTTGGTGACCAATGCCAGGACCATGGTCCAGAACGACCGTAATGCGACAGACTACTATGGTATAGATTGGAGGGGGCCAATTATGAATTCTACACTCGGGTCACAGATCTCGGCGGTGAGCCTTCTCAGCACTGTCATCTAATCTGGATAGCGCACGCTAGGACACAGCGAGATACCCTTTAGGCAAGCTTGGGGTTAACGCTTGGCATGGCAAGAGTTAGTAATTGTCTAGACTCTTAAATATGGCCTTTTGTGACAGGATTGTTCGAAAAAGCCAATGTTATCATAGCAGTATAATGGCACTCGTCGCAGGATTATAGGGACACCAGGTGAATGTCAGGAGCCCGGCCGAATTTATTATTTAGAAGGCATTTAAGATACGGTTGTCTATAGACGATACGATCAGAACTATTTCCAAGAGCCAACGGCTAATACATATGTCACACCTGTCCAATCACCGCAAGCCTGGTAGCGAGTTGATGAAGAAACGAGTCAGTTGGAGCCGAAAGTCAATGCTATCTGAAAGAGTCTAGAAACTCAGTCCAAGTTACGCATCATGACGCAGACGTTTCCGCAACTACCAGATCAAGTTCGTGAACAGCCGATCGAACAACGTCCATGGCATCGCCCTGGTCTTCAATGAACTGGGTGGCTTCAAAGAGATGCGGCTGGCCTTTTGCAATACAGAGTTCCGCCTTTTCAGAACCCAGACACTCTGCTGCATGCACAGTAACATCCATGTCTACGTCGGTGTCGGCATCTCCTTGTATGAACACAGTTTTAGGCCATGTGCTGAGCTTCTCACTGTCGGAGTCTTGCCTGGCCCATTCAAATCCTGGATCAACAGAACCCACTAATGATGGAAATTCATTCTTGTAGAGAAAGTAGTCGTATAAGCAGCCACGGGACAGTTCACCTTCAGGGCTATCCTCGGGTGATGGTTTCGGGCGCACATAATCGGGCTTCTTGGCGCCGGTTGAAGTGATCATTCCAGGCGAGAAGACCATGCCATCGGATTCAGGCTGAACGCCTACGGAGACAGATTCGTCCAGATATTTCTGCAACTGCTCTTTCCTGAATGGTTCGGGGGTAATGAGTGTCGATGAATTGAAAAAGGGGTGTTGGTACGTCGAAATGCCGGTTATGCATAGAAGAGCAATAGGGGGTGGCTTGACATGATGTGCTATTAGAACAGCTACAGAAAACCCTAGATAATGCGATACGAGCGTCAGTCGATTGGTTATGGAGGGTAGCATATTGCATATGCAACTGGGCCATGTGAACGAGGAATCTCAAATAGATACAAGCCAGTGTGTCCACGGAGTAACTGACCTGCGCTGGCGCCAGCAACAATTACCCTCCTTGTTGACGAACCGCTCAATTCCTTTGCAAAATGGTATGCAGCTCGGGCATCTTGAAGTAACCCCGACCCGTCCACCTGAGGAAGCAAGCGGTAGCTAGCAGACAGAAGCGGCCACTGGCGTTGAATGCAAACCTGACATGTAACTTGTTAGACGTAGTTCACCAGGTCATTGTGGACGGTGGTCATGAAAAGAATTTTCTCCTCAAGAATCGCCCAAATGTACTCTCAAGTCCAATTTCGCTCCTCAGAGTGCCTATGTACTTACTTGAACAAGCCAAGGCGGTATGCAGGTTCGCGCGCCGCCCACCAGACCGCCGGCATGGAAGAAAAGCACGACAGGGTTACTATTGGGCTCGTCCCCGCTGCTGTAGACATCGCATTCGAGCGGAATGTCATGCGTGGCGTAGACAAATGTCTTGCGAGGCATGTTGCTGGGGGGCACACCAACTAGACCTCAGGAAGAAGGACGGTGTAATATGTCAATCTGGAGGGTTGGCGTCGGTAATATATGTACCGCCTTGCGCGAGAGGAGTTGGCACTTAAAAGATTGCAATCACAAGCTTTCTGAAGTCAAGTTCTGGTAAAGTGACAGGACGAGAGAGTGAGATTGAAGAGGGCAGAGGTTTCATGGGCAGAGACTATAAGAAAGAGAAGTGGAGGGGGCCATGGATTTAATACCTGAGTAGAATCCTGATGCCTGCTACGTCGATACTAGGTATGCAGCAGTGAGATAAGGAAAAGCACTGCAGTCCAGCTCCAGTGGTCTGCCAGTACACATGTACCACCATCGTCTTCCCTGCGTCATCAGCTCTGCCTGGCTGGGTACGAGTCAAGGCTGAGCATCCGGGCTGAGGGTTGGCCCGTCTTACCAGGTGGTTCCCCATGACAACCATGTTAGGGTCAAGGTAGTCCTTGAGGTTGCTCGAGGCCTTGAGAAAGATGAGAAGGAGAATCATATCAGTAGACACCAAATATTGAAGTGATTATCTGCATCTATTCAGCTTTGAAGAGCTGTTCTGTCAATAATAGGGTCCAGATCAGGGAACTAACACATGACCCAAGCGATGCCCTTCCTCTCGCGAGAACCCCACGAGAGCACGTGAGATGCGGGGCTAACGTTCATACCCCGCTCTGGGCCTGCCTCATAAGGATTAGCGCCGTACCTTGGAGCCTAGCGTCCGCCTTTCGGGCCTTGGCAGATTTCGATACCTTGGCGCAATGCGGTACATAGGTACATAGGTACAGCTTATGTCACCGTACAGCCGACAAATGAGAGGCCTGACATTTGGCGTGTGCTGCTCTCCACCTGCAGCTTGGGGCGTCTCCCTGCCTTCATTTCCAAGGCAAGCAGGCAAGGCCTTCTACCAACCCCATCTGCATTGCCTATGCCTGCCTTAAGTTCGCAGAAATAGGGAAAGGGACTTGCTTTGGCTTGCATATTCATCGTCGGTTTGCGTCTCGCAACTTGAAGAGAGGCTCAGCTTAGCATTCCTTCGAAATCTCTCTGCGCACCATCTGCCACGGCCCAATCAGCAAGTCTGACGGAAAGGCGCCTTGGCAACTCGATGGGTCCAGCCCCAGACAGATGCAGCCTCTAATATATCTATCGTCCTTGACCTCTTTTACCTGCAGTAGCTGTAGGTAAGCTTATGCCCGCAGTCCCAGTACCTCGAGCCCCGGCCCGGCTCCGGTCCCCGGCTCTCGGGTCCCCGTCCCTGTTCCATTCCCACCCTCTCCAATCCCACTTTCTTTCCGGCCGGTTTCCCAGTTTCTCCGTGGGCCTTCGTCACGAGCATTGCATTGCTGACTCCCCAGAAAGAAGTCTAGCACATCTATCCTCGACACGCTTGCTCCCCCACCTCCACATGCATCCACGAGCCTTGACCGTGCGATAGACGACAACCATGGCCGGCGGCCCCCGACCCTCCATTACGGGCCGCTCAAGCACGTCTGGCCATGCGCCCTCGACACCGAGCGGTCTACGGCAGACCTTTACACTGACCAGCCCTGTTGCGTCTCCCGAAACCCTCGTTAACGACACCCCCGACAGCCCTGATAGTCTCGACCGCTCCCCGAAATCGTCTCCTGTCCGTACCCACATCAACGACCCTTCTTCTATGTCCGACCTGTCCCTCGATCTGGCTGGCCCCTCCGCGCGCAATCAATCTTCTGCTGCGCCAACAGAGTCAACATCACTGCTCCGGGGGGTGGTAGATATGCGGGAGCATGTACACGATGGTCCCTGCAATCACGGCACCTTCTCCCCTCGACCGTCGAGCCCAACACAGAGTGTAGATGGCACCGATGGTGCCAGGAGCCCATCACCAGGGGCTTCCTCCGAGAGCTCCTTGCCCACCATCAACGGCGTTCTGGCTGCCGTGACCGGGAATCGGCACGACTGGAAGAGGAAGTGGGCATCCAGAATAAAGAGTAAAAAGATGAGTACCTCAAGTGCTCTCGCGGAACGCCACGGCCTCAAGGATAGCACCATCATGTGAGTTGTCTCCATTCGCCCAACAGCGGCCCTTGAAAATACCGGCTTGTCATGCCAAGGCTGAACTTCTATTTCTTGTTAGGTATATATCCTACTATGTGCCCTCCGTTGTTTGGATGCGCGAGTACAAGTGGTCCTATCTTAAGGGCGACTTCATTGCTGCTCTAACCGTTGCGGGCATGTATTTGCCCATGGCTCTGTCGCTTGCCGATAACCTGGCCCATGTACCGGCCATCAACGGCCTCTATTCCTTCGTCTTCAATCCTCTCCTGTACGCCATCCTAGGCAGCGCACCGCAAATGGTAGTCGGCCCCGAGGCTGCAGGTTCTTTGCTGGTCGGCACGGTCGTCAAATCAAGTGTCGACCTTGGTCGGGGTGAGGACGACGATGCCGTCCTCCATGCCAAGATATGCGGCGTGGTGACCGGCATGGCTGGTGCTACCGTCTTGCTCGCCGGACTCGCCCGCTTGGGCTTCCTCGATAGTGTCCTCTCTCGGCCATTCTTGCGCGGATTCATCTCAGCTATTGGCTTTGTGATCTTCGTGGACCAGCTAATTCCGGAGCTAGGACTCAGCTCTCTAGCTTCCAAGACGCCAGGTGTGGGCCATGGAAGCAGCGTCGACAAGTTGAAGTTCGTCTTCAACAACATCAGCCACGTCCACCGGCTTACCTTTGCGGTGGCCACGGCCAGTTTTGTCATCATTATGGTCTGCCGGTGAGTACTGGCGCGAATTGTTTCATGTGAAGACATAGTACTAATGTAGCGTAGAGAGATCAAACGCCGATTGCAGCCAAGGTATCCTGCGGTGGCATATGTCCCAGATCGCTTCATCGTTGTCGTTCTGTCTGCCATTCTCGCGTGGTCATTGGAGTGGGATCAGAAAGGCGTCGAGATCCTCGGGTCTGTCAAGGCCGCCTCCGGTCATGTGCTTACTTTTCGATGGCCTTTCCAGATATCTCACATGACTCACATCAGAGATGCTATGGGGACCTCCTTTCTTATCGCCCTACTTGGCTTTTTCGAGTCTTCCGTAGCGGCCAAGAGTCTAGGGGGAGACAAAACCTTCCCTAGCATTCAGCTTAGCCCTAATCGTGAGCTCGTCGCATTGGGTGCGGCCAACTTCGTCGGCGCCTGCTTCATGAGCCTCCCGGCCTTCGGTGGCTACGGAAGAAGCAAGGTGAACAAGTCCACAGGAGGCAAAACGCCCATGAGCTCAATCTTCCTTTCTCTCATCACATTGATCTCCATCTTCTTCGTGCTGCCATACTTCTACTACCTTCCGGTATGTGCTGTAACCCGTCCCGTCTTCACATAACATAGACAAACGATTGTGCTGGTGTCTCAGATTCTGTCACGCTCGATTACTAACCTTTTCCAGAAACCCGTGTTGTCCTCATTGATCAGTGTGGTAGCTTGGTCTTTAATCGAAGAAGCCCCTCATGATATAACCTTTTTTGCTCGTATTCGCGCCTGGCCAGAGCTTGCGCTGATGCTGATCATCGTTCTTGCCACGATCTTCTACTCGCTGAATCTTGGCATCGCCATTGGCATCGGTCTCTCTCTGCTACTCGTGATCCGCCACTCAACTCGACCGCGGATCCAAATTCTAGGGCGAATTCCTGGTACTCACCGCTTTGAAAATGCGGAAGAGCACCCTGATAGGCTAGAGTTTTTTGAAGGCTGCCTGATTGTGAAGATTCCTGAACCCTTGACGTTTGCGAATACCGGAGAGCTCAAAACTCGACTGCGCCGGTTAGAACTCTACGGCACAAGTCAAGCACACCCAGCATTGCCCCGATTGAGAAGAGAAGACTCCAATCGAAATGTCATTTTCGACATCCACGGTGTGACTTCCATGGATGGGTCCGGAACTCAAGTGTTAGAAGAAATAGTTCGTAGCTACATTGACAGGGGTGTTCGAGTGTTCTTCAGTCGCGGTCCGAACAAAGAACACCCAGTCTGGACTCTAATGCAGCGCAGTGGCATTGTGGATCTCGTTGGCGGAGAAGACTATTTCGTTGATGATGTACATGATGCCCTGAAGCTGACAGAGGCGGAAGAGGGCAGTGAACTCGGTGTTGATGCCGGTCTAAGAGGGAGGACGATGCCTATCCAGGAGTGATTCACTGATGGATTGTCATATGCTGTAGACTGCTGCTTGTAAAATGGCAATGGTAAGACGCCGTGTTCATCGAGGTTTGGTGGAGACTCGTTCGCATCTATACGGAGTTCTAAAACGGGAGTTGTGACTAGATCTAGCATCCTATATACATTTTTGGAGCATCAAAGTAATCAAGACAGAGCCAGGTATCTCTTAGATTGAAGCCATCGTCACGAAGGGATCGAGACTCGTGTTTCACCTTTGGTTCGTCCATTTCCTGTCTTAATCTCCGAGTCTCGGGTCGCGTCTAACCAGCCAAATTGCCCACGTAGCAGCAATCTCATTTAGAAAGAGAGCATTGGCAATCTTTTTGCAGCAAAATAGGTCCAGTAAAACAGGCTATTGTCTGATGAGGGCCAACCGACTAGGTCCCCTGTCAGAGCCGCCAACACCCAGTCACTGTAGAATGCAAATAGTATCGTAAGCATAAAGATTACAAGACCAAAGCTTGACAATAATACAGCAACCATGTTGGTGCAGCATCCGTCATCGTCATCGTCGCAGAGTGTTAGCCCACAAAGGGCGAATATACCCACGACAGCTGGTATACCACCACTAACCCCCGCGAAGACGTATGTGATTGTCCGCAGCTGCCAATTATCTCCAAAGTTGTTCTTCACAATATCCATAATGCCCGTGAACCCTACAATAGCTCCCAGGAAGTAGGGAACCGCCCACCAAAGAATACGGTGGAACTTCGGCTTGTGGGTCGATGCAAGCTCATCCTTGACTTGACGATGCAAAGATTGCAACTTCCACTCCTCGATGTCGAGATCAGAATCGTTTAAGCCGGATCTTTCGTAAAGCATTGGCGTATGATCTGCGCCAGCGTCATACCCTGCATAGTATGGCGTCACGCAGGGACTGGCAATCATCTTGTCATATGCTTGTGACTGAGTCCGACGCTCTGTTCGCAGTGATCGTACAGGAAGGCTTTTGATGAGACTAGCTGCATGAATTGACATGATTGACAGTGTGACAGACAGGACAAGCTTCCACACGGCAATGAGTATGAATTGCCAGCTGTTACGGCAACGGACCATAGTCAACACTGTCAGCGGCAGAGTGATTAAAAGACCGATAAATGCGATAATAAGGTTGAATGTTCTATGCTTCAGCCTCTTCCAGGGCATCAATGGATTGTGGCCGGTGGCGAGGCAGAGAACCGTGAAATAAGTGAGAGCGTGACTGGCAAAGCCGATCCCGCCAAAAGGCAGAGCATAACATTGTATCTGCTCTTTGATCGTTCCGCCGTTCTCGTAAGGAGGGTTCTCTAGCCACTCGACAATGTTGAAAGCCGAGGCTGTGGTGGGAAGTCCGAGTGTGAAGATCAGCAAGCAGCCGAGGATATTCGCCATTTGTGTTCAGGGGCGTGGTGGAGTTGCTGCTCCTTATTACAGGCTTCGATGTATTACACACTATTGCACGTCCACAAGATCACGAAGTTCAACGGCAATTTATACCCATGGAGAAAGAGGGAGCCGTCCGCGACTACGGTGACTATCGTCAACCGCGAGACGGGGCTATCGTGGTCAGGTTGTCTGAGACCAAACCGGCGCCCCCTTCCCCCAAAAAAAAGGCCATGTTCAGGTTGTGGCTGGACTGTAGGACAGCACCGCCCATCTGTCGGCTGAGTTGTTCCACTAACCAACCCGACGGTACCGGTACGGTACAGTGCCTTGCCCACTGGAAATGACCAGCAAGCCGGAATTTTGGAGTGCCTTTGGTATAGTCTTCACGTGCAAATTATCAAATTTGAGCTCAACTCCAAGATCAGTTCGAGTGGACAAGAGCAACAGTGATGCTGCTTTGTGAGAGTTGTCTTTGAGGATCGTGTGCAATGACGTTCGAGTGGGCACTTCCAGTTGCGCTCAGAGAATAACACACGCCTTAGGCGCCATTTCAGCATGGCGGAGCATTAATCAACTAGGTGACGGCTTGCAGCCAGCCCGCCCTTGGTCGCCAAAGCAGCGGCCCGGGGCGGATTTTGGAAGAAGGCTGATTCAAGCTGAAAAGTCATAGCCAATAACTCGTTTAATCAAATCGATTCAAGATGCATTGGACCGTGGCGAGAAGCATATCTTGAAGCCACTTTACCAGAAGGTGCCGTTGAGGGCGCTATGCCCTCAACTCAATCCAGGATCACTCTAACTAGAAGACATCTAGAACTGCCCGCTATCATGGATGGTCGCAGACCTGTATCTTGCATTGTGTATACCTATTCAGTGTACCAATCTCATCAACTACCGGTAATCATGCAACCAAACATACCGACATCTCACCTTCTCACCCAGACAGATAGCTTGAGCACAACCGCCAATAATTACATGATAGCAACAGAACTACGGACAGGCTCAATGATCCCTGCCACTTTGTTGTCAATGTCCTTCTCGCTGTTTGTCTCTGTGTGTGCCACGGCGGCCTCTGATGGCGGCAGCCCGGTCGTGATGCCCGCCCCTCGCCGAAGCTCTCGTTTGTGTAGATAGTCCGTCAGAACTAAACAGCATCAGCACTTATATTAGTATACCCTCATACTGCTAGCGACAGACAATTTCCCGAGGGGAAATACTCACGGACTAGGAGCACTGCAGTGAGTGCAAATGCGAGAATGGAGGGAAAGCCTCTCTCGAATTTTGGTGCCATGGTTTGAGGAAATATTAAAATGGGTAGAAATGAATCTACCCAACGTTAGTGCGTAGCGGCCACCCGTGGTCCTTGACACTCACTTGTAGCATAGAACAGTCCATTCATGCTCGAGATGGTCAGAGCACGCTCTTCAGCATTCCCATTGTTGATTTCATTGGCCCATGTCTAACCACGAGTCTAGATTAGCTTGAGGCATCGTGACGGTGTAGAGCAACGTACCCAGGTGACTGCTGTCACATAACCGCATGCAACAAAGAAAAATGCAACGACTTTAGGGGCATCTGCTTCCGGCCACGCGGTGAGAATCGATGACCCGACCACTGTAAAACACATCTGGCACAGTCAAGCATCAGTACACGTTTTGGCCTTCCATACTAAAGGCTTCATGGTCTGAAAGGTCGATCGTCCCCAACTTACTAGTGGCCCAGCGATCCACCATGCCCGATTGCCAGTCAGATCCGATCCAAAACCCCAAGCAAAGTCAGTGACCATAGTGACCAGGTTCGCACAGGCCGGGATGATATTTCTCTTGGTCACCGAGTAGCCTGCCTCTCCTATGTCATATTGATAATCAGCTTTGCGAGTCAGTCATTTGAAAACCTTTGACGACACATACGGAGATAGATTGCAAAGTAGCTGTTTGCCTGACAAGAGTTGCCGTACTGGATGGCGCGAGATTAGTCCCCCGTTCACGTTGGCCATTAAAACTCACGGAAGAAACTCACAAAAATGTACACTGCGACGTTCGAAGTTAGCTTCTTTCTTATGCGAAAATTACGGAAGTGAGAGAGGAAGGTGAGAGGTGACGTACTAATACACAATACCCACCACCGCCAGTTGCCGAACATACGCTTGACCAGTTTCAAGTCCAGGATACCTGTAATCTCAGCTTTTCCTGACCTCGCGCTTCGTTGCAGCGCAATTTCTTTGTCTTCCTCGGTGATATACCATGACTTCGTATTATGAGGATAATCTGGCAAGAGTACCCAGACAGAAAGGGCAACAGGTAAAGACATGCACCCACAGACTACAACATGTTAGCAGCCGTGATCTGCGTGTCATGAGAAATCCAAATCTACTGACTGATGAATAACCACCTCCAGCCGGCCAGTCCCAAGTGTCCATCCAGAGAGGCGTGAATACCAGCTTGAAGAAAGCCAGAGGTGGCTTGACCGAAGAACCCAGTGATATGCCAAACAGCTACCCTTTTCGCTAATTCTGTCTTTGTATACCACGAACCAAGAAGAAAGATGATGATTGGCGAGAACGCAGACTCGAAGAAGCCGACCATGAATCGAAAGACGTACATTTGGGTGCTGCTATGGGCGGCGGCTTGAGCGAAGCTTAGGCGATGAATTAGCCCAAACCCTCCTTTTCAGGACAATACAATGCAAGACAACATGAAATGGAAGATCTTCATACGTAAAAGCAGTCCAGCCTAATTCGCAAACAACTAAGCAAATGCGAGGGCGAACTTTCAAGGCGATCATGTTGGAGGGAATTTGCATAATTGCAAAGGATATTGTGTAGCACACTGAATACACTCAAGTCAATATGTTTCAATGCATTTGCAATCTCTTTGAGGCCATGCTAGACTTACTTAACATGTAGGTATACTCATTTCCTTGTATGTCCAAGTCCTCTTTCATTCCAGTAACATCTGGCAGCCCATATCAGTGATGTCAACTCGAGAGAAGTAACAAGACATCTTACAAGCGTTCGTGACGTTGCTTTGGTCAATATACTTCATCCACCAGCCAAGGGTTGCACAAATGAGGATTCCGAAATCCAATTTTCGGACCAATGCTCTCTCCTGGATATACTTTGTAAGAGCATAATTGGTACTGCTGCATTGGAGAGAAACGCACCTGGGGGCTTTTTAGGTGTTGATCTGCATCCCACAGGTGATACAAAATCTTCTTTGCGAGCGGAATCTTTTGTGTCTGCGCGTATGTAGAGGATGTTGGTCGTGCAGGCACATCACGGGAGATATGCCCTGTCGTATCCATCTTGGTCCTACACACTTGCGAGAAATCTTGTGAACGACAAGAGTAGTCGGGGATGCTCGGCAAGTGAAAAGCAGGATCAAGGAAAGAGGTGACTTGCTCTCCCTTAGGTTGGGGGCTCTTTAATTATATCCAGGATTGATGTTTATCGCTAAGGCTCCACTTCTATCAGAAGACACAGATAAAGAGGAACACTTGCATCGAAAGCAGACCACCAGGCGACATCGAATAGAGAAAAATCATCATTTGTCCGTGTATATCGTCCTGTAAGCCATATCCGGTGGTCAAGACCGTACTGCAGCACTGCCGCGCAGAACCCGAAGGCGGTCGTTATCAACTTGGTCCACAGTCTCCGTTACCAGGCTTGTATGTTGTGCGGGGGTATCAAGAGCATCGGCGTCTCCCCGAATTGTCGGGGTGGATAGGAAGAAGTCCGAATATCAAGCTAAGCTTATCATCCCCGAAACCAAGACACCCTCAATGAATACAGATCTTTTAGACAAACTGTCCATATGTATTGATACTTCATCAAATATCAGGCTATCGATAGCTACTTTAATGTGTTTAAGTACCTAAGGAGCTTTCGTGAGTGACGAGGTACCACGAAATAGTGGTCGGTCATTGATTGTCAGGGCAGCCAAACAATTCAAAATTTTACTCCTTCACATTGCTGTAAAGCACCACAGCTGTTACGAATAGAGCGACATCTTTTAGAGAACAACAGTTTGAACAGCACCATTCGTGCCTGAAATTTTGACACACAATATCACGAATAGACCACCAGATCAAGTCATTCATCATGACGAATGCCATCGGCCAGCCGGAACAATTATCCCTCGCACGCGAGCTATGCAGGCCGAATCTCGTTAAGCGTCTAATGCTTGACAACAAACTCGCCCATTCATTTGGCATGCGCATTGCTTTCTCGACAGAGATGCCATTAGTCGCCAAACGTTCCGGCTACTCTGCCGTGCTTATGAATTTGGAGCACATGGCAATGAGCATAGAAACCATGAAAGATGTTGCTGTGTCTTGTCTAAACGTTGGGTACGCGAATATTTTTGATAGCAGTCCATAATTCTGACATCCCGGCTAGAATCACTCCAATGGTCGTTGTACCAACCTGCGCCCCAGAATGGATCAGTCGTTGTCTAGACTCAGGGGCACAAGCCATAATCGTGCCGCATGTCAATAACGTTGAACAGGCCAAAATGTGTGTTAATGCTTCGAAATTCCCACCATTGGTAAGAAATCTACGCTGAATATACCTCAGTAGTGTCGTGAGGCGATTAATAAATTCCCCAGGTGCTAATGTCGTGATTTAGGGCCACCGTTCCGTGACAATGGTACAGCCAATGACGCAATATACAACCCAGTTGTCGTATGCGACAATCGCTGAGGTAGTGAACGAGGAGGTTATGATCATGCCTATGATAGAGACAACCGACGGTGTCGAGAATGTTGAGTAAGTTGTTGGGCTCCAGGCAGTAATCCGACGGGTTTTCATGTCTGTCGGCTAGTTTGATGTCAGCTAATAGTGATACAGGGCCATTGCAGCTGTATCTGGCATCGACGCACTTTTGATTGGCTGTGCAGATCTGTGTATGGAGTAAGTTTCCATCTTGTACCTATCGTCACAAATTTGGGTCTGATCGCATCTAGGCTTGGAATTCCTGGACAATATGACTCTGAGCTCTTTCACTCAACTGTTGCGCGCATTGCCGCAGCCGCGGAGAAAGCCAGCCACAGTGACAGTCAAGTCTTTGTAGGACTTGGTGGTTTGGAGCCACGTCCTGACTTGTTAGAAACATTTGCGAAGCGCCATAACTCTATAAGGTGTGTATTTGCTAATGGTTGTTAAACGTATTCTGGAAAACTTCTAACTTGTACCAGGTTCGCCATGGCCGGACGGGATCTGGCACTCTTGCTGGCGGGCATGGCTAAACAAGCTGCCTCGATGAATGAAATATCGACAAGATTGTAGTGTATCTGAGTTGAACAGTCTTATATTTAATGGCAATATCTCTGAGGAGACATCATATCGTTCGCAATCATTCGGTATGCGCAGTTGAAAATAGAGTTTAGCAATCAGAAATTCGCTACTTATGCCATGTGGCACAGTTCAGGTCGAAAGACACGCGTTGCGTTGTATCTCTCTCTTTCCCTCATTTACACAAGCACACAGGTACCTGTGTCAATCTCTAGTCTTGGAAGAAAGGCAGCTTTAAGCAGATTTATTTTGTAATGTATTCGCCATGCCAGAATCACCGGATGCCAATTGCTAGCTGACTGCCTACATCTTCTCCTCTTTCCGTCCTTGCCCGGATATCTACAATGGCGGCTGCGAGTCTTGCAATGCCTTCCTGTAATTCAGGTTCTTCATGCCACGCCCAGCACAGCCGAATACATCTGGCAAATCCATGCTCAGTTTCCGCTCTCGTGATACTCGATGGATCGCCAGCAACTGTGAACATATGCCCGAACGCAATTCTAAGTGACTGTTCCCTTAAAGCAAAGGCAGCTACCGTTTTTGCAGTAGGTATATCTCGTGGAAGGCGTAAATATGTGAAGAAACCGCCAGCGACTGCTGTTGTTCCTTTTTCGCGCCTATTGATTTCAATCGTAACCCCCAATGGATAAAGGAGGTCATGTATTGCTGTCATCAGGACGTGGCAGCGCTTTCGATATGTGGGAATTAGTACATCTCGAATGTGGTTCTGCAAATATCCGGATCTCAGCATCTTATCTACAAATGTGGATGCAAGATGAGATGGCTGGCCACCTGAGCTTGACGATCCTCTATCGTTACTTACATCAGCATTACAACACGTCAAATTTGACTTTGAGGGCTCTCGTACTCACACTTCTGCCAAATGTGTTGCCAGGGTGGGCGTGCATTCTGCCCAGCCCACCCGTACACCTGGCCCTATCACTTTCGAGAACGATCCATTGCTCAGTGTGTTTCCAAATTCACTTTCCCCAGGTAAGGTCCGGTCAATATCGACCAATCGAGGGGGCACGTCAATCACATCGCTAGTCGTTGCGGACGGATCCTCAGGCCAAATGAGAAAATCATATACGTCGTCGGATATTATCAGTGCATCAAAGTTTCGCGCTAGTTTGACGAGATCTGACCGCACCTTAAATGGCAGTGTTTTGCCGCTTGGATTTGCAAAGGTTGGAACGATGTAGATGATGTATTTGTAGATCTTCGGATAATTAGGACCCGTTTTCATACGCGGAGCATCCGACTTCCCATCTTCACCGGCGAACTGAGAAACACCTTTTTCAGTCGAAACCAATTCTTGTCGAAGAAAGTCGAGATCCAACCCATCAGCATTGTTCTCTGGAACTCCGCATAATTTTCCCTGGAAGCCACTATCCTCGAAGATTGGACAAGCTAGGAAATAGGTCGGCTCAACCATATAGATTTTGCGCGTATAAGAGGGGTCTGTAAACTTCTGTAGGATATTTGCCAGATTGCCAGATGCTCCATTGGTCACGCATATTCTATCGTAAGTGACAGGTCCAGCATCAGGCCGATAAATTGTGGAAAGCCAATCGGCGATGCTCTCACGAAGCGGAGGATGTCCTACGTGTGGCCCGTAGACTAGGGCCGCTGCGGTCTCAGAGTTGGAAGTCAGTACTGACTGAGCGCCCTCTAGGAGCCCATCCGCAGCAAACAGCCTCGGTGATGGCCACCCAAGCTGTAGATTAATCAGAGGCTTCGAAAGTGGTACGTCCATGGCGACTATGCTGTCCCAAAACCGTGTGGGCGTAAACAAAAGCAAGCGCCGTAGTCCCAGCTCCTCGCAGCTAAAGGTAACCTTTCTATCAAACTCCTATCACATCAGTCATCCCACGTAAAGCACTATAAATGACAATTGTTCCACTAGTTGATGTATCGACGGACGGTAACCATGACCTTCAAGGATCACTTCGGGCTTTGGGCCTAGCGTCGGGGGCTAGGGATCAATCCGCGACCCACCCCGAAAGTTGATAAGAATAATACTATGCTACCCATCCAGTTCAGCCAGCCAAGACAATAGTCCCGAAATCGTTGAAGACATGGGTCAATACAAAGTGGGCCAGAATGGCCAGCATTGCCAACTCATCAAGCCAGCTTATCAAAACATTTTGACGTGAGCGAGGAACCACCCCAGTCCGCTCTCTATGTTCTCGATATACAAAGAAGATGGCGGTTCGAAGCAGGTAATAGGCTCGCCAGCAGGTCAATTTGGCGGCTATATAACTGCTACCATACTTCAAAGATGTAATTGATCTGAACCTCAATTCATTGTCTGGATATTATACCTAAAAGGGGAGGCCCGGATCGAAACCGCCGGGAAATCCTAGCGCCGCGTAGTCGTAATCACCAGAATCTATGTGAGAATAATCGGGCGTGAAGAAATGCGGTGTAACGGGCTGGAAGAGATCGCCTGTCATTGACGTACGCCAACTAGAAGACTGAATGTCTTCATCAATGCCATTAGCCCCGGGTGGCGCCTCAGTGTCCAACTTCGTAGCAGTCTCTTGGTCAGACATTGACGTAAATTCATCCGAGGTCATTTCTCTAATCATACGCAGAGTGTCTCTGTGCACAACAAGAGTCTCCAATGTTGGCAAGATGGATAACAAGGCATCAGCTGACTCTTGGCGCATCTTTCGTACCGATTTGCTCTGTCGAGCCAGCTCAGGATGTGAAAATAGTGGTATCTCACGGGCAAGGATGTCGAATGAGTCCCTTAAGGGTTTCGACAGCGGCCAGCGTTCTGCCAGAAGGGCCAATATAATGCTGCAAGCCCTCACAGCCTCGGATGCCTCGGGCGTCTCATAGGCTTCGGACCTCTGAGACTTTGGGGTAGCAAAGAAACAATACAGTAAAGCAACTCCACATTTGAACTGGGCAATGAGACCCAGCCAAAGTTCGCTTAACATGGTTTCTCTCTGGAATTTCCGGAATATCAAAATGGCTTGTATGCAAGACTTCACGGTCCAGTCTCCAGCCCCACCGGCGATATTGAGCTTGGTAGGCCTGTAGAGCATAGCCAGACTGTAGTTGTAGATCATGTGTAGCCACTCGCTACTCGTGTGCGAGCTTGAGGATATATCGGAGTATCTGTGACATAACGACTTCCATCGGTCCAGTTTATCTAAAACACGAAGTCGCCAATTGGACAGGCGATCCAATCTCTTGCCGAACTCGCGGTGCAGCGTCGTGTTGAGAATCTCGGACTGAATCTGGCGGCAATACACAACATGCAGAGCCACCGATACGCTGGTATGACAAGGTTGTCCTTGAGGGTCGTCCGGAAAGGCCGCCAGGCATTTCTGAGCTAGCTCAGACTCATCGATATTCGCATACATCTTGACAGTGATTTGATAGTCTGGAATAGAAAACGGCAGATCGAATATGGTCCCCACGGTCCGATCTAGCGCATATGCTGACCAAAATACTCGGCGGCGTATTTGGCTCTGCACTTTGGCAGCAACGTCGATAGGCGGCGGCTCGGCTTCAGCGAGGTGAAGTTGTGCCATGACGCAGTACCTCATTGTTGCAGAAGCAATCGATATTATCCTCTCCGTCGAGGGTGAGTACATGGCATGCAGGGCCAATAGAAGATAGGCTTGTATATGAAGTAGACGATCTGATTGAGCAAAGACATGAGAAAGATATCTTGTGACAGCCAGGCGATGATATGTCTGGTGACTATCATGTCCAGTGCTCAGCTGGCTGTCCTTTCCCACTAACAAACCAATCGAAAAGATCATATTTAGGAAGTAGCCGACCCAATGCTCCGTCGGCCTTTGAGACGGATTCCGCAACATGTCAAGCCTAAGGAAAGGATACCTAGTATGGACTTTATCATAGTAGATGTCAAAGAGTAGGCCCTCGGTGTTCAAATCAAGCTGCGGCTCTGATCTAGATTGCTGTCGCAAGTGAAGGTCTGTGTTCACCCCTGGTGAAGTGCAGGGACCAATTTCAACATCTTCGGAACGAGCAAAAGTGGCAAGGAGGCCAATGGCGGGCGCACTTCGTGAAAGGGGTGCTTGCGACTCTGACGCAACCGCGTGCGGTGGCCTCGATGACACGCCGTAGCCTTGATTTGGGCACTCGCGGTCAAGTTGTACACCTCCCTCCCGGTGATCATATGCGCGAGATTGCTCCTCTAAACGCGATAAGCGCTCTTCCACTGTGCCTGCGTCAGCCGGAGTGGCTACGGGCATAATCGGTGGCAGAAGAGGTCTGCTAAGCTGTCAACATCCATACCTGCCGGCTACGCACTCCATTGACTCACCTGGTGGGAGGCCAGTAGTCATATCGCGTTTGCGCATCTCGACACTCTTCGTCGGATCTCACACAATTAGCACAAGGCCGCTGATCATCGCATTTTTGCTACATCCGGTGTATCAGCTTCTCTCTATCGGCGCTGAGTGCGTTTGCATGCTTCTCTCACCTTTCTCCTACGACAGCGCGCGCAAGCCAGTGGTTTATGGCGTTTGGCAGGTGGTGTGTCCATGGCGGCATGTCGATCGCGCTGAAGACCGAAGTGCCTGTGCGGTCACACGCGCGCACGCTTCTCCAGACCAGAATGCTATACAAGATCTAGCAATCGGTGATTGCTAACTGCTGGAGTATAGGCCAAAGCCCATCTATATGGAGGTAAATTGTCTGCGTGATCGAGAGTTGTTGTTACTATATCATGCTTTGAACGGCGCCACAAAGTTTGGTCGAGTGGTTGAAGCTAATCTACAGTTAGAACAGAGAGCGTTCTCCACTGGGGCCATCGCCCAACCCTCCAGTGGCCCACATCCACGGTCGCCTGCTGCAGAATCTCAAGCAGACCTCGTTCCCGAGTATTCCCGTATTAGAGAGCGGCTGGTGCTGGCATCTTGCACTGCACACATCCGAACCATTTGCATACAGACAAGGGTTGAAGTGCCTACAACATTACCGCGTTGCATGAAATCATCGACAGGAGGGAAAGTTGTAGCAATGTCAAACGCCGTATTTTAGCAATCAGGAGTAATTGTAGTACTGCCGATGAAACGGCGTCATACTACTACTTGTTGTGTCCCCTGAGGCATCACCAAGCAAGGCATTTCTCGCCCTTGGTCTGACTGGATATCATGCGATGGTAATCGTTGGTAGGATAGAGATCACTTTGGCATTGTAGTCACGGATCGTAATGCTTCAGCAACTTGATATGTGATGATCTCACATGACGACCGAAGTTACTGAGGAAGTGCTCTATATTTTGAATGGATCCTCTTTAACAATTGAGTGTCTAAGAAGATGCTCCAGATCGATGCTGCCTTACTGCCGCCAGCCGCCTTCTTGCGTCACGTTTGAGTAGATTCCTTGCCGTTGCCGCACGTGTCCAGAGCATGCGCCAAGTTGCTGCATCATAGTACATGGGAGGCTCTCTAGTGACATCGAATGGTGCATCTGCTAAGAATGACGGGATCACATCTGGTTGGACATCGTGCTCCCAATCCCATAGCAATTTGACTGTGAAGGTCTGGAGCTTCAAGTTGCCGAAAGGGTAAAGCGGGCGAAACCAGGCAGGTTTCGGCATGGGAAACCGGGCATATACTGGGTAAGCCCAAACCCGCAGTTCCTTTAGTCGAGGAAGGAAGTTGAGAGCGTTCTGCCATAGCGAAGTCCACTCGCTCAGGGCGGAGACCAGATTCCGATTGTCTGGATTCTCCGGTTCCTCGCCATTGTAGCTACGAGATATGGAGTCAGTAATTGCCTTATAGAAACAGTGAAAAGAGTAAGGAAATGCTTCCACGAATATGTTTCCGGAGTACATTTTTGAATTGGGTTTGTGTATTTGTTTCCGAGACTCAGAAAAGGGCCACAAAGGGTGAAAATGGACTCCGGAGGTTGCTTACCAGTAAGCTTCGGTAGGAGCTCGCCATATTATGTGTATACTCCGGATTTGGGCCAACAAGTCTGGAGACGTCGTTTCGAGAAAGCGACGCATGGCGCCAGTGCCAATGAAAGAGAATGTTATGCTTTCGTATAGCGATTGCTGGGCTTCGGCAGCCATGCGTCGACATGTTAGCATGGGGCCGAGGAAAGGGCTGAAGAAGAAAGCGGGTGATCGAGCAGGCAACGCCTGGACCAGCTTTCCATCGTCTTCTAAGCTCTCCTCCAGCTGTCGTCGGAGCCTCTCGGAAGGTGGGACTTGAGGGATTTCCGGCTGCTCCTCGCAACGGAAGTGGTTGCACCAGTCGGAAAACAGGCGGATGACCCAGTCATCTGTCGTCTCACCTGGTTCATCGAGAAGCTCTTCATAGGCCGCATCGATATCGCCGGGATCATCCACAATCTGATCTTGGCAGCGGCGGGCCACCTCGTCGTCACGAGGGTCTTTGGCGTCAGGATCGGTGATGCAAGTGGCATGGCTGAGCTCGGACAAGCGCGAGTTACCGGCTTTGAAAATGTGCTGGGTACTGCCAGCACTGAGCCACAGTTGTGAGTATATGTTCTGACGGACTTCGAGTGGCAGTTTGTGGAAGAACGGCGATTGAGTCTGGTCATGGACCCGCTCGTGACTTGCATCGCTGCCGATATCCAGAGAATCTAGCTGCAAGCCCGAGAGCTGGGTTTCGCCGCTGTGGCGGATGGGTTCAGCGTGTCGTCGCAGCACTTTCTCATCTAATTCCAATGGTGCCCGGGACAACATTGTGAGTCCATGGATGGTACTCGGGGCTAAATTCGGCAGCTTTTTGTCGTCGTCGTCATTCAAGGTAGCCAAGATGATGCAACGGGATTGGCTATGGCTTGATTAGAGGCTGAAACGTCTTGCCTGCCACATTATATCACATTACCAGCTTGAAGCAGGCACCTGGAATTGGACCTTGTATTGGATTGGATTGAGCAACTTGCAGGGAGACTGGCGGCTGACTGCTTGACTGGAGCCTTGGAGGAGAAGCTGTCCGACCTGATGGAATCCAATCACGCGGGAGAGAGAGGGGGAGGATAGGTGACCAAGAAAGTAAAAGAATGAAGAGTGAAGAATGCCGGTGTCAGACTGGTCAGGCTTTGAAGTGACTATCTACGAGGACGAGTACAGTGCGAGGCTGTAGATGGCTGTTTACGTTCGTTCCGAGGATCTTGTGGTGTGGTGTGGTGTGGTGTGGTCTGATCTGACCTGATGAAGGCTTAATATACTGTATGAGTCTCGGTATGATATGCGTGCATGTGTGGATGTGTGGATGTGTGGATGTGAGAGTGCCTTTCTCCGACGAATCTGTGGAAGGTGGCTGTCCTTGAAGTGGGCAACGAAGGAGGGAACACGATAATCAGAGACAGCAATGAATGAAATGAGGCAAAGTTCGGTCAGGTCTGGGATACTCAGACTCAGGTACTTGCACTGCTAACTTGGCGTATGGCGGGGTATGTACATGTACAGTACATGTACAGTACCTAGGCACCTGTATTACTGCCTGGCTACCTACCTAGGTACGTACGTACAGTACGTAAGGCATTTTCAACTCTAATTACTTAAGTACATGTACCTACCTATCTAGGTAGCCCCTCTACTCTACATTCAGAGTCGGGAGTATTTCATGGAACTGCAATCTGCACCGTTGGCATCAGCTTCCCGCATTCTTCCCGAGTTTATCCTATCCCAAGCAGGAAACCCCAAGCTTGTTTGACCATCATTGTTCGGCGTCATTGTAAGTCTTGCCTGGTGCTTCTACCTATCTTATCTTCAGTCAACGAAGACAGGTGCCTGGGACGACGGTGACGAGTTCCGCCGGTCAGCCAAGTCATTCAGTAGTAAGTGGCTGCCCAGAGCGAGCGGAGGGGACCCCAGCGCCAGGCTGCTGCTGTTTCAGGTTGGATCAAGGAACTGGAACAGATTCTGTGGATTCAATGATCTTCATCTACCTGAAGTATGAACGAGGATGAGAGTGGACAGCAATTGCCATCAACAACATCACCTTGACTTGAGCAGAAACATCCGCCATAGACTTCTCTTGATCTTTGTTCTCTTGTATCGATCCTCAAGCTGCATTGGGTAAGCTGCGTTTCGAGACATACCGGCACACTCACGTCTACGCCCCGTGTCGACCAAAAGTATCCCGCTTCAGATCGTTGTTTTATTCCACGTGTTGTGGTGGTGGTGGTGGTGGTGGTGATGATGATGGCGGCAGCTTTACACGACAGCAGCAGTCACAACTCCAACGGCCGCCGTCGCCATGCCTTTTTAGATGTCAGGGGAAGGCTTCGCAAGATATCGGGCATGAGCACCGTCGATGATGCTGACGCCCACGCCCACGCCCACGCCCACGGCCACGGCGCCGGTCAAAGTCTCCAAGCCGCTGTACCTACGGAAAGCAAGCCCACCGAACACAGCCACTTCGGCAGTCTTGAGGATGCTCACATCACGTCTGCACAAGCGTGGACACGGCGCAACATGAACATGGAGGACACGGCAAGCAATCAGCCTCAATCGCCCCTCTTCACTCGGCTGCCTCTCGAAATTCGCAGAATCATCTATGCCGATATCTGGCGAGCCCACCTCGGCCCTGATACTCGCATCCACATTTATGCAGCTCCCCGCGCCGCCGGCCTGACGCATGCCCCCTGTGTTTGCGTCGGCGCCGACGACAATTTAGAGACCACTCCCGACGACGATGACCCCATCAATAGCAACCCATGGCCTGCCTGGAGAGGCGCCAAACAGCCTCCCGAGTGGTTCTGGCACGCCTGGTCTCTTCGACTGAGATGGGGCCGCCATTGGCGATGCCAGGAGAACGTCATGCTCCAATGGGGTTCGAGTGGAGGTGATGCTGACCAAGGCGTGTGCAGCGACAATCGACCAGGCCGAGGCGGCGAGAAGACGCCATACCTGAACGTTTTCTTAACATGCAAATTCATGTCAGTCCTTCTCTCGCACATCGAACCACCATTCTAAGCTGCACCTACCCTCGCTTCCCGCTACTATTGTGTGTCCTTCTGTTGCATATATCCTCGCTGTTCCAAGTCTTTGTTGCGGTTGGTTATCACGGTATGCTTACACGAACAATAGGTATGCTGAGTCGATAGAATCGCTCTTCGAAATCGCTACACTTGTTTTCACCGCTTCAGAAGATGCCTTTCGCTTCTTTGTCCAGCAACCCCACCCCTATTTATCAAGCATTCGGCGGCTTGACTTCTGCTTTAGCCACCACAAAGACCATCTGTTTCTGCACCGAATCGCCTCCAAGCATCCACAACTGTCTTGTTGCCAGACGGTTCCGATTGGCTGGGACATATGGGCCCCGTTGATGACCTGCGTCAAGGAAACCCTTCCAGACCTTCAGACGCTGAACATTCATCTTGCTCACCAGGCACACAGCCGCGAAGAGAAATTTTTGAGACTACTCGACACATGGGATACAGCTGGTGTATTTAAAGTTCAAAGGAAGGCTCGTGGCACTCGGCACATTCTGATAAATAGACGAACCTGATTGAACTCAGAAGACATGCAACGGACTTGACCGCCTTGGGTAAACAGAACGATCTGCACTACACTTTCGGTGCCTCAACTAATCGCTCGTCATCACAATCCAAGATAACGGTTATGATATGCGACCTTCAGCATCATCTACTCGACAGATCTTCTGATCTCTCTAGCCTCGGTCAATATTTGATAATCCTCAAAGTAATCTATCATGGAGCGGTGCCTAGGTTTGATCAGTCATGATGCAATCAGTCATAGGACAAGTGAGATAATGAGATTCTCAGTGCCAAACACGTGCATATGGTATCCTCGTAATCGGCACAACTCCTCGATATTTATAAACAGTTCCTTGCAATCGAACAGCTATGCTCGGCTTTCTTCGTGAATATGTGCAACCAGGTAACATTGATCATTTCCGGGGTGCTCTATCAACTGTAAATTACAGACCCTTTTGACCATTTCGAACGAGCCCTTATTCTCTCTCCGTAAACATAGAATACAAAAGGAACCGGAATGAGCAAAGCCGCGAAGCCACCAGTAATGCTAGAACCCGGCCCAACGCCAATGTTATGGTACATAGGTCCCACAACAAGTGGGAAGGCTGCGGCAAAGCAGGACCGCAAAAAGGTGTTTGCCGCCACAGCAGAAGCAGCATATTGTTGAAACGTATCTACTAAATAGTTCAGCGCGGCTTGGAAAATACAATAGAAGCCTATACCAGCGAAGAAAAGGCCGATGCAGGGGATAATCCAGTGGAAGTTGGGCTCAGATGTCCAACCTGTCAGGAACTGCCCACCGCTGAAGAGAAGAGAGCCCAGCATCATCGGCGGCAGGCGTTTCTCTGGCACTGCCCGGTTGCCGGCGGCATGATACGCCTTATTGTAGAGAATCTGGTTGTAGACATTGATACCCGCACCAAGGAGAGCACCAATGAGTATGCATAGAAATGGCAACTCTGATACAAGGAGATTCCAGCCTCTTATTTCGCCGAAGATAATAGGAATAGCCCCAAGCTGCATGTACAAGATACCGTAACAAAAACTTGCATAGAGAGCCACTAAGAAGCAGATAGGTGTGCATAGTAGCTGGATCGGCCGAACGAGGAATTTCTTGGCAAGTTCGAGAACACTAACATCCCATTCCTCATGCCGACTATGCAACGCCCAGTTTCCTGACTCATGGCGGAGACGGCGAGCTTTGTATACGAGCAGTTTCGGTGGATAAGACTCATCTACGAAGATGACGGCGAAGAGGAGGATGAAGGCCTGGAGAATGCCAGTTAGGTATTCCGTCCAACGCCACCCCAGTGAAGGCTGCTCTACTACTGCTGCTGACACGATTGGGCCTAAGCCATTGATGTTAGAACAAGGAACTTTGCTTTGCCGAAGCGAAGAATCTGAACTCACCCAATACCGGCCCGCTTACAACAGCCATCGCATAACCAGCCATCGCTATCCCTCTCCACGCCGGGGAATAGAGGTCGCCAAGGACACCGCCGGTGTTTGTGACAGGTGCAGACGCGAAAAATGCCCCCCAAAAACGACTAAGCATTAGACTCTGAAAGTCTTTGGCAGTGGCGCTCGCAAAGCTGAAACAGATGGCCACGAACATAGGAGCAAGGACTGCCGGTCGCCGGCCATATACCTCACTCAGTGGTGCCCAAAGCAAAGGGCCGACACCAAAGCCAAGGAGAAAGAGCGTCGTACCCAGAGTAGCCACTTGAGTGCTGACATTGAAATGTTCTGCAATCTGGGCGTTACCAGCTGAGTAGGCGGCAGAAGCCCAGGTCGCCGTCATGGTGACAAGGCCGTAGAGTAAGGTGGTACTAGCTTTCTTCGATGTAGGCCAGTTCATCGGGCGATACGGGTCGTTCGGCCCATCAAAGTCTACCCAATGTTCTTGGGTGGTTTTCTGATGTGTAAGGGGGTGTGAGAAGTCGGGGATAGGACGGGACCGAATGCGCGAGATGAAGGTCTCTCGCCTCGACACGGTCCTAGAAAGATGTATTGAGCTGCTTGCTGTAGTCGGTGGCCGTGTACGGCTTCGGCTGGTGCTTGCGCCGGTGCCGGTGCCGGTGCGCGACGCAGTCGGCCGCATGTCACGGATCGTGGGCCGATGTCCATCATTGTCTTCCTCGGGCTTCTCGTTACTATCCTCATCGGGCACGCTGCTTGAGGTGCCGCTTTCTTCATCGTCGATGCCGAACTGATGAGAGCGTGCGCCGGAGCGGGGTCGCGGAAATGCCTCGTCTGAGTCTACGGTTGGAGGATCTGCCATCCTGCTCGAGGAAGAGACAGGAATTCCTTCCGACCCAGTCCGTGTCGCGTCAGGCCGCGTGCCAAGCTTCGAGTTTCGTGAGACCCACGTTGTGTTGCTCTCGTATGCTGCGTTGTGTAGCCGAGAACTGATCGCGACTGGCGTAATTGATCATCTCGCAAATGCACTAGCTAGTTCATCGTCTTTGCCGCTAGATCCAAAAACGTCATTGTGCCTCTCCACTATCTCGTCGAGTTGTAATCGCCCGACCTAATGATGAGTCGGAAATGCGGGAATAGCAGGGGTTTGAACGCCTTGCCAGAACCCGCCCCAATCACAGCGAGATGCCACTAGCCAATTGCCCATCTGTTGTAGACATTAATTAGACCTAGGGTGTTCATCTACTAATCATTGCACATACCCCTGAAACATGGGCCGTGTATAGTGGCGGTATGATTTGAAACAAGACTTGACCGTCGTGATATACCCTCTTTGGGACGCAGGAGCGCTGAAAATGGTCAATCATGCAAACTCCCGTTTGTTTAAAGGGGCCAAATTTCCATCGAACGCGAGAATCGCTACGAAGCTAAGTCACACTTCATCTTAATAAGACTATTTAATAAAATATCAACAACATCAATTACCAACCTAAAACATAATAACCCTCATCACGAGCTTCTTATGAACATATATCTCCAAAATTTGCATCTACGCCAAACTATACAGGTCGCTACTCTACATCGACCCCAGTGAGCTCGATATTCAACTGCCACAGACAATCCTCTCCCTCTTTGTTGTAACAATCTGGTCCGTGACCATCACTAGCCGATGTGAATTGATCACCTGTGTCCAGAGAGGCGACCGAACACGCACTCAAGTACTTCCCTCCCTTTCCTTCCCAGACAGGGGAAACGGCGGCCCAAACTGTAGTTGCTGCCCCTTGGTCTGCCGTTTCCATTGCCTTCACCGTATCCGGCTCCTTCTTCCATCTTTCAATATCTTCGGGCGCGGCATATTTTGTAAGCCCCGTCCAAATACTCCCTGGCATGAGACAAACAGAGTGTACCCCACGAGGCCCGTAGACACGATCCAAGTAATGAGACATCCAGTTTTGGGCAGTCTTGCTCTGGCCGTAAGCTATGAACCATTGATACTCACCTTCCAAATTGTAATTGTCCCAGTGAATGGAGCTGTACCGATGGGAAGATGAAGAGACGACAACAACGCGCGAATTGAACTCCGGCGTACTGCTGGTGATCAGTGTGGGGAGGAGCATCCCAGTCAAAATGAAGTGTGCCAGATGATTAACAGCAAAGTGTTTCTCATAGCCATCTACTGTCTTGGTTTCTGGACAACCCATTATGCCTGGTCTAAGTCAGCTCATGACTCTCAAGAGCCTCTGTATGCGGCAACAAGTAGGGTCTCCCCTACCAGCATTGTTGATCAGTATATTCAGCTTGTTAGATTTATTCAGAAAATCTTGGGCTGCTTGTCTGACATTCGCGAAAGCATCCATGTCCATCACGATATAGTCTAATTTCCCTGTACCCTCGGATGACTTGGAGAGCTCAGACAGTGCCAACTGGGCTTTCTCTTCGGTTCTTGCTGTGATAAAAACATCCGCGCCGGTCGCATGCATGGCCTTGGCCGTTTCAAAACCAATGCCTGTATTGCCCCCAGTGATGAGGACAACTTTTCCGGGCCATTTGTTGACGACTCCATTGTCACGAATAATTTGAAGTGCTGTCGGGCGAGCATCCCCTGGCCCATTAGGGTTGGCATACGCATCAGTATAAGAGTTCTGGTGTGCCATTGCGTCTGCCTTAGTAATTAGCGATACTGAGAATAGAATAGGTAGCTTTTGAAGTGGTGCAATGACACTTTTTCTTTCATCTTGCATTGCTTCGCGGGGATTCACCCCTTTTATGCCTTCTCGGGTCAAAAAAAAAGCCCTTGGCCTTTCCTTGAGTCTCAAACCACAATCCGCAACCTGATGCGCCGCAAATTACTAATTGCAGAAACAAATCTTGTCACTGACAACCGAAATCAAGAGGTTCGAGTCTGGCCATATCGAGTCGGGACGTCTTTTGCAGGTATGGTTAGCAATCGGAGCGGAAGAAGCGGGGTGGAGGAGCGGCTAAGGTGACGATGTCCGCTCCGGCCTAAAGCGCTCGAGAAAAAGGCTAGCAAAGTAGATTCTAAGACAACTAGTTCATTGAGTTTCCAATCCTATGATAGTAAGCGTACTAGCTCTAGATCTTAACGGCTCAGCTATATCCGAACTCCGTTGATGCGGCACCTCATGAGGTCATAGTGGGCTGAGAGTCATATGGATGGGTTATTTCGCTCTTAGGCTTACCGTATGCCAGAGAAACCCCTTATAATGTCCTGGATCTTGTTCTATCTGAAAATTGAGGGGTATTGAAGCAGTGGTGGCTCATCTGGAGGGGATATCAGGGGATATCAGAAGCATATACAGGATCTGAACTAACTGAATAACTACATTGACACACTAATTTCAAACAAAATATAATCCCGCCTCGAGCCCATGGCAGGCTCGGTTTCATAATCCAGTTCATTTTCAAGCTTCATGTTCATAAAGAGAAAGGTGACCCATATTTCAACTACTGCTCGAGTCCCACCAATCTCCTTAGCAAGAGAACCACTTAAGGTGAATCTGGTGAGTGAAGGCAACAGTGGCATCGTCATCGGTGATCTGACCAGATGCAGAGCCATCCGAGCTGGTGAGTGCCACCCTATTGTTGATGTTCAATATCGCTGAACCTCCGCAAGGTGACCTCACATAGCTCGCTGTCGGGACCTGGTCCGTCTTGGTATACACCTGGCCACTAGCCCAGACACCTCCGCCAGAGATAGAGGTTCTCGTCGTCGAAGTGGCTGCAGCATCCTGACTAAAATAGTAGCTGGAGAAGAAAGTTCCAGTCACACCAGGATCGAGCTGGGCGAATCCGTGATAGGTGCTGTCAATGACAGCAAAGCTGAAGCCTCCAGGATACTTGAGATTTAGGTGTAATTGGCAATTCTTGGTGTGATCTGTTACAGATGTCCCGGGACCAATATACGTTTGAAATGCATCAAAGCCGAAAGTCACGTACTATTCAGACATTGGTCAGATAATTATCCCCGACTTTCTTTGAAGAGACTCCGAGGCTCACAGTTCTGTCGGGACTAAGATTGGTTGAAACAGTCCCCTGAGGACACCCGTTGCCAGAGGTGCTGACGCTGCCTATGGAAATTGCATTCTTATCTTGGGCCAGTGCAAAGGCCGGAATGAGTAAAGCAATGAATGATCGCATGTCTCCACTGGGAATTTCATATGATTGCACGTACAATGGCAATCGGACAAGGCTAGACAGATGTGCTCAAGATAGGCAAGAGGTGATGAAAGGCTAATGATGGTCATGTTTCTGCGGGGAGTATGCTTAAATAACTAGATGGAGCTTCGAGAGTTTGGTGATCAATGGCGTGTTTTGGTCTCATCGTGGCTTGACGAAGCCTCGTACTTTGAGATAATGTCTATTGGAATTGGAGTCGACAGATCCGGACTGCGGATGTCCACTGGGTGGCAGAAGGCGGATAAAGTAGAGCATCTTAACTCATTGGTGCACTTGGACATGTTTCTGCCAAAACCGGGTAAGGTGCCCAGCACCGTAAATGGGTTGCTGAAATTTTAAATGAAATATATATTGCGCACTTCTCATAATCACTATACTGGGCCAGTCAATTTCTCCAGATGCAAAACTTAGCTGCTCCTCAGTGATTGACAATCATTGGGGTTCCAGAATCTCCAGCTCGAAGCGATATATGTTTCTATTATTAGAACTGGTCTAGATGTAGTCTTGACACTGCTCCGGGTGACCTTATTAAGACGCGCGGTGGCTCCTAGTGCTATACCACTCACATTATTAGCACTGTCCCCAAGTTTCTAGCCTTTGAGCCCATAGGGATTGTTGTTTAGCAGAGTCTGCCTTGGTCCGGAGCATGGCTGATGCACCTACATCCGAAATTCCAACGCAGTCCAAGCTAGGATCGATACTGGGTAAAAGACGAGGCAGGAGGCACTAGTGGGGAAAGGGGCTAGGGGTTATCCATATAATGACTCAAACACTTTGCTAAAAGAATGCAGAGTTTAGGGCATTTTATTACATCACTTTGTTACAAATCCAGATTATTAGATAGAGTTTTGCATATATTCAAGCCATATTGTAAGTAGCCAGGGCTGGCTCATTGTCCTGTTAGCCGGAGACATGGTCGATTGCTGCAACTGTTGGCTATATTTTGTGATTTCGAAGCAAGCATTGTTTTGATTGAGTCAATCTCAGGTAAGTCATCGCTTTCCCCCATGACTATTTGACATTCTATTTAATCGTACGGGAGATACGTATATGAGCTGTAACTGGTTTCCTTACCGCCGCTGCAGACTCACTCTAGGCCTGACCTACTAAAGTAGCCAGATCTTAATTTCCATACCGGTTCAGAATCCTTCCTACAGTTACGTCTTAAAATTATATAGCCTAGAGGAAATTCCAAGTCCTAAACCAAATAGGTCGAGATATTTTAGGATGCCATGGGATAGAAAGTACGTCGATGATTTAAAGCTCAGTCCTTCCTCATAAGCACTCACAATTAGACTACACACTCGGACGGCAGGCGGTATTTACCACGATGTTCTTGAGTCTATGGCCTGGCGTCAAGTCATGGGCAAATCCGCAAGGCCCGACGTGGACCCAGTCATGCGCTTATCCTTTTTCGAAGACTTGAGGTTCCATTTGCGGCACGATTTCAGCCGGTACCTGTAGGTTGTGCTGGAGAGAGCTATGAGACAGCGCAATACTCCAAACATTCTCAGAATGCCACGCGTACCGAGCATATTCTGCAATCCCCCGGCGTTATATGTCGATGTTGCCCAGGCGCTGACGAACTGACCGACCTCGATCTCATTGCCTTGGCTACTCTGGTAGTCGGGAAGTCAAACAATGATGGTGAAATATTATCAACCGCCCTGCACATGAAATACGGCCATACCGTAGACGGCTGGTTAAGGCCCTCTCACTGGGTCCTGCTGCCAACCAGCTTGCCAAGTCTAAGCCGGCAAAGCGCAAGCGGATGACAAAGCTTGAGTGCCTTGCACAGGACGCCGCCTTTTATGGATCAGAGGTGCCCGATAGTGTTAAGAGTAGTGCCAAAGAGAGGCTGTCGCCGGCATCTAAACGTGCACGGGATGCTGCCGAAGACGATAAGGAAGGTCAGATGTCTAGTAAAGGCATCACAACTCGGAGGCATTCATTGAATTTGTTAGTTCTGTGTATTTAGATCTGCATCAAGGGGTATACTTCTATACTTGCTGCTTTTACCATAAGGCATTAAAAACTCTTTCCCCTCAATTTCTTCACCAACTTCGAAGCCACAGGCTCTCATGTACTGAACGAGGTACATATAGACAAGAAAACTGCGTGAATTAAGTAGCAGCATTAGTTCATAGTAGTTGTCGGGCCCAAAGAAGTGGCCGCAAGGCCAGCGGAAGCGGAGTAAGAAACCCCGGAGCAAACCAGTGGTCACCGGAATTCCGGCGGCCGGGACAGTGACAGATCGCGGCCGCGTCGCCCGCTCGATCTGCACGGACTCATCGGCTTTGAATGTTAAACCTCTTCTGGCCTGAGTCGCGTCAAACTTTTTCTTGCATTTCATTTTATCTGATTCCGCATCCTGCAACATTTGTCATAGTAGCAGCACCTGCTGTTGTCCCTACACAATGCATATTATTTTGACTGGCGCCACAGGGCTGGTCGGGTCGGCTGTCCTTGATGCCCTAATCAAGAACAAGGCAGTGACCCAGATAAGCATCATTAGTCGGCGGCCTGTGAAGATGGCCGATGACGCACGCGACAGCCGAATTAGAGTGATAATCCACAAAGACTTCGAAAAGTACGACGAAGAACTTCTATCCCAGCTCAAAAACGCAAAAGGTTGTGTCTGGGCGTTGGGTATTAGTCAAAACCTGGTAGGAAAGGAGTAAGTAAAAGCTCTGGAACGTCGACGCGTTTGAGTTAGCTCTAACAGCACTACTACACAGGGAATACGTCAAAATCACAAAAGACTACGCGCTAGCGGCAGCGCGTGCTTTCCAGAACCTGCCCCCAGAGAATGAGCCATTCAATTTTGTTTACGTCTCTGGAGGCGGTACCACCCTCAAGCCAGGACGGTTCACGCCTCTCTTCGCGCGTGTCAAGGGTGAGACTGAGCTCGCTTTATCGGAGATGCGAACAGCAAATCCGTTGTTTCACGCGATGTCAATGCGTCCTTATTTCATCGACTACATCGCGCACGATGCCATCAAACCGTATATCCCCAACCAAGGTCTTATTCGGTCGACAGCCATGGCAGCCATTGGTCCTATCATTCGGGCTGGAGTCAAGAGTCAGTGGAGTCCTACGATTCCCCTGGGTCAGTTTCTTGTAGAACTGGCGGCTGGCGGGTACCGAAATCAATTACAAGGCGATGGAATTGAGAAGCTCGCTGAATTCGCCATCATTGACAACCTTGCATTTCGGAGACTGGTGGGCCTAGACAAGCATGCATGATGCATTGGAGTAGGGAATATGGATGGACTATGCGAGACTGTAACATGGTTGACCAAACTGCACTTTCACTTAATTAATGCTTCCTATGCCCCTGAACCTATTTTATATGGAGTTTCAGCCAATGTTAAGAGATGAAACACACGCTCATGATGTAATTATTCGAAAAACTTGAGACTCCAACCAACATCGGTATTGGCTCCGGGGACGTTGGCGCGCTGGTAGGTAATACTTCCCCACCACATGAAGGTTCCTGTATACCAGAACCTATTACCCCAGCTGTACTCGGTGCCCTTTGGGACCGCATGGAACATTAATGGGAATTTTGAGCCCGACGGGGGACTGGTATTGATGTCTCCATTGAGTAGCACGAAGGTATTATGGCCGGGACCGTTGACATAGAGTGTGGCATCCCATCCTGACATCATTGTAGACTGATTCGAGCCAAAAAGACAGCCATTAGACTTATACCAGTCCCAAACATATGTCGGGTCGCCGCCGGCGCGAAGACGTAAGTCAGCGAGACAGTACTGGTCACGCCAACTGCCATTAGCCGAGTAAACGATGTGGAGTTGGCCATTTGGGTCTTTGATGGCCTCCGGACCCTCGTTGATGAATGGATCACCAACGACACGTTCCCACGACTCGCGGGGTTGTGAAATTATATATCGCGCTCCTGTTGGCTGAGTTGGGCTACTCATGCGAGTGATGTACAGGTTCTGCTCCACGTTTGTGTCGCCAGCCCAACCAGACCAGACAAACCAGCGCTGTGAATTGAAAGTGAACATTGTCCCATCGATAGCCCACTTATCATCCGCCAAGGCGAGTTGTGTCTCAGCAGTATACCCGCTAGCCGGTGAGGCTGAACTGATCACAAACATGCGGTGCGCAGAGCCTACACCGGCCGAGAAGTAAATATAATAGCGACCGCCGTCGGTGGTGATCTCCGGTGCCCAGACCTCGCCTCTACCCTGGGTATCAGACCAGACTTGTTGGGGTGTGACGCTTGCCAGTGCATCAGGGGAAGACGCCTGGCGGACAGCGATACCCCCATTCAGTGACTGAACGGATATGTATGTGGTATCAATACGCAATACACTGGGATCTGCCCCACGAATGCTCTGGCCGCCTTCTGCATTGCTCACCATGAGTCCGAGAATGGCAGCCAGCATTAGAGCGAGCGTACTCGCTGCACTTTTGAGCATGCCTGCGCATTGTTTCATGGTCTTAATTGAGTACGATTAGGTCAATGGAGTTGGTAGTGTCTTCGGGTCTTCTTCAACTCTGCGACATCCGTCATTATTTATCTTTCCCAGGAGATGCATCGTGTCATCTATTCTAGAGTGTGTGTATATAGGCCGCTTTGTAAAGGGTTATGTCGTGTTCGCCGAGCTGAAAGTTACGTTGCAGTTGCCGTAGTTAAGTAAAGTAGTATAACGCCATCTTCCTTAATTATAGCCCCATGAAAACCATCACCCCGCTCACCCGCACATAGCATGAGCATTTGCGGGACTTTTACGCCATAAAATTTTCCTGCACGCGCCGTGCCTGCATATCTCATCATACTTTATGATCCCTATGGTCCTTCAGTACTAGTAGACAGTATTGGTCTTGAAAAAATCATCCATCATTTCTTCTCTCGCGACATACACGCCATTTTCCGACGTTGGCTGATCAGGATACACCATCGACGTGGTTACATGCGTTAAGCTAGCGTCCGAGGGAGGATCGCCAAGTGTCCGAATGGTACCATTTGGAGACTGTGACGGTCGCCATGTCATGCCGCGAATGATCAAACTTACAGGGGAAGCAGGAGTTAGTAGAACTGTTTTTGGACACAGCTGATCTCCACTGCGGGTTTCCTGGGTGCCGAGTATAATTTGCGTCGTTATGAAAGTGCTTGAAATACTTGGACGTCTTCTTCGAAATCTCAGATCCTGTTGTGACCCTAGTTCCATAGACAATGGGGCCATGGTAGCAAGATGCCGAGAGGTGACGAGTGTTCTCCTCTCCTATGACACCGAAGCCCATTCATCTGGAGACCATTTAATCGCGCTTATGTACGCATAGTGGCTGGGGGCGGGATAATTGACAGAATATAAGGAATCCGGAACATGATGGCGGGTGCATAGATCTGCTAGTTTTTGGAATTGTGAATCTTATCGTTGTCTAGGATTGCTTTGCAAAGGTAATTCCATGAAATTGAGTACAGTCTCCACTACTTATCCTTGGTTATTACCTCTGTTTCTTACCTCCTCTTGCCACCAGAAGGTATCATATATCAATGAGAAACTCGACTAGCGTAATCTGAGGCCTCTGAAAGTATAGAGAGAACATGCTAAAAACCAATATAAGAGAAATACATTTAGGACACCGGTGGCTCGAAATTCTGCCAGTGAATGCCAACATTTCGCTACTACCCGGTCTTGAGAATCATGTTGAGCAAACGGAAGACACAGCTTCTGGCAAAAATAATCGACTAAGATATGACTGGACAAGGAGTGTCCTAAGACATCTTTCAAAAGGCACCGTGTACTTCATCACGCGAGTTTCAATCATACAAATAAATAGAACCAAACAGCAGGTGATAGACACCAACAGGCAAAGTTATAGTGGCGAGTTGTTAATCAACAAGTATGTTTTCACGACGATAAGGTAAAAGGACTGCGTATGCTTGCGAGATTTGACAATCTTAGACATGCGTTTGTGTCAATGGAGTCTCGCCGACAGATTCGCCTGAAAGTGTTCATTTTGTCTAAACAACAAGATAGCAGCTCCAGATTTCAATCCGAGACTTTGGCCACATAGGGAGATCTAAGGGGTCGCAAACACCGAGGCTAAGCTGACCGAGAATGGCGGCAATCTACGCTGTCGAATTATCTTTCACCTCAAAGAGGATGATGTTGGGCTTCACCGACTAAGCTTCCATCAAAGTAAAGCAAAGAGTGATCATCCCGAAGAACCATTGTGTTGGGTCTACATATGAAACGTCATATTGCTATCAACAGAGCTAGCCTACGATGCCTTGTCCTTGAGTGTTAATAAGGAAAAACATAGGAGAACACCAAACACGACAGACAACACATCTACCCTCAACGACCTATATCACGCCTACAGGTGGGTATGTCCTTGAAATCAACATTGCCTCCTAAAAAAATGCTGTCTTAAATGCCCAGAGGAGAAAAAAGTAGCCTGTAGTCTAACGCCCGACAGCTTCAACGCGGAGCCCAAGCTTGCTCATCTCGCGGGCATCGATAATTCCTTTTCCGTCAAAAAGCCACTTCGGCTTTTGCATGTGGTAGCTGACCTTTGCCCAGTCAAGCCTCTCCTTGGGATGATACTCACTGTTCGGGTTGTATCCACTCTTCTCGGTCTGGCAATCAGGACAGTCTTCGCCACAAAGAGGTTCTGACTTGTAGCGCTGTAATGGGTTGCTTGCGCCAACAGTATCCGAGCCTATCATGACTGAGCTTACGAGATACTTGTGCAGTCTGAGGAGGTCAGACTCCGTGGGCTCTAGTCTCTCAAATGGTCGTGGATCAAGCGACACTTTTGGCAGATGACCTGCCTGCAGCGGCCCGCCCGCCAGCCCTTCAGGTCCGAGAACGTTGGACTGGGTATTTTTGAACTCGTCGAACTCTGTGGTTATGAGGACCGCATTTGCATCATCACAAGCCTCATAAGCAGTTGTGCAGATGGCCAATGGACCCCCATTCTCAACCAGAAGCCTGCCATCGTTGACATCCTTGAGAATTGCGCACAATTCCTCACGCATCAAGACGGGATTGCAGCAAGGGTCAAATACCGCCACCTCGCGAGGGCCTTCCTCCAATAGCGTTTTGATGATCTCTAGTGCCGGGGACTCTCTTGTATCGCTGGTGTTCTTTTTGAACGCATACCCTAGGACAGCGATCTTTTTACCTGCGAGGGTGTTGTTCAGACACCTGATTACACGCCTCGCGAAACGATCTCGGCTGTACTCGTTCATCACGATGACTTGTTTCCAGAAATCAGCCACTTCATCCAAGCCCAGTGACTGAGCCAAGTATACAAGTGACAGAACATCTTTTTTGAAACACGACCCGCCGAAGCCAATACCTGCCTTGAGAAACTTGTCCCCAATGCGTGGATCACACCCTATGGAAGCGGCAACCTCATCAACATCAGCACCCGTCTTCTCACAAATAGCAGCTATGGAATTGATGGATGAGATGCGTTGCGCCAACATGCTGTTAGCGACGAGTTTCGCGAGTTCTGAGGACCAGACATTAATGCTCTTAATGTGGGAGCGAGGCACCCACGAAGCATATACCCCTGCGAGCGCTTCAGCGGCCTTTTTGCCGGCGACGGTCATGGAAGATCCTATGAGAACACGGTCTGGGTGCATGAGATCATTCATTGCAGTACCTGCCGCGAGGAACTCGGGGTTGGACAACACCTCGAATGACACACCTGGCCGATGGATGGCCATCTATAGCAATGAACCGTCAGAATCAACCAATCACGGTATAGCGAAGACGGGGTTGGCATACCGTCTCCTGCACGAGGTGTGCTGTGCGGCAGGGCACCGTGCTCTTCTCCACGATGATAGCACCCGGCCGCGCGTGCTGCGCTACAACCGCGGTCACGGCTTCGAAGGCAGTCATATCCGTGGCGCTCCCTGCCCCTGCCCCTCTTGATTTGGTCGGGGTGTTGACGGCGATCAGCACAATATCTGCTGCAGCAATAGACGCAGCCACGTCGGTGCTGAAGACAAGATTTGGCTTCCGGGCTGGCACCGAGACCAGGCTGTCTCGATGGTCACCGCACTGGCACTGGCTGCCGCATTCGGAAGAGGATGTCGATGCCAGCGAAGCGGCGTCTGCACCGTCTAGGAAGTTGGTGGCACACTTGGCCGGTTCATTTAGAAACGTAGTCTCGTGGGTGCCGTCCCGGGCAACGCGGACGATGTCTTCGAGGCCAGGCTCATAAATCGGGGGGTGCCGGCTGTTCCACCGGCGAATGCGGCCGGCATCTCGATCGACGACGGTGACACGGATGTGGGGATTCTGGAAGGCAATCACCGAGGCGGTGGGGCCGCCTGGGGGCCATGATCAGCACGGATATCGGTTTCTCGGGCTCTACCCCCCACCAGGGTTGGCCAGTATGCCTGTTTTGAAAACGTACCGACGTAGCCAGCGCCGACACAGCAGATGTTGCGCACAACGATTGGGCGTGGAGCTGCATCCGCCATGGCCGAATTTAGAGACTGACTATTGTGCCATAGTCTTCCTACAAAGCCAGTGCTTTCCTCTGCAATGCCGTCCGGGTTGCGTGGCCGCAAGACGGGGCTGAAGGATAAACTCCCCTCAGGTGTTGTCGGTGCTGTCGACTGGTCGCAGAAGGTACTCTCCTCGGAGTCAACCACAGACGGCGAGAGTGAGTTCATGTCCTCCAACTACTGTCGGAGCAGGACACCAGGGAACTATCCGCCACGGTGCACTCTCGATGGCTTGTAGACTTGCCGCGAGGCTTGGAGTAACGACAGGGGATCGAACACAGACTTTTCTCGACGTAATTTGCTAGGGCAGGACGTAGTAACAGTGATAGCCGTCAGTTCGCTGTTCACAAGGCAAAGATGGATTATGGGGACTCTATCGCTCAAGTGTCCTGGAAGACTGGAGTCACAGAACTGGAGATATCGACAAACGAGTCAAAGAAATGTGTGAAATGTGTCTCGTGACGTGTTCAACTGCGGAATGTGCTTAGGCCTGATATCGCGAGCCGCACAGCAGTTACCGAAAAGGAACGGGGAGCTCGGCAACAGGGGAAACCGAGGCAGGGCGTAGTAAAGGTGGCACGTATGAGATGAGGTCATGCCGAGTTGCAGTAGCTATGACAAACAGTATGCGGCTGCAATGTGTCTTGCAGGGAGAGATAAGGATGCAAGGCCAAGCTGACGGACCAAGGAATTATACGGGTTGCGCGGCTTGGGCTAGAAGAAGGATGCGCGAGACCTGGTCGATTTGTGATGCGCGATAGGGACAAGACTTAAGCGGTTGGTCGTAGAGGCTGCCGCTGATAAAGGACACCAGGATGGGCGGACCGGAAATGGTTGAAGAGAAGCATGGAAGGAAGGGTAGACACAGTGGGTGAATTAATAGATGAGCAGGTCCGTATGGGTGTGGTGGGAAGAAATCAGTATGTGATTGTTAAAGCCAATACCCGCTCAAAGGCAGATGAACACATTATGCGCACGCATGATCTCTTCATACCGAGGAGCTTTAGAGATCAACCCCAGACTGCCCTTCCCGAACGTCAATCTTCCGCGACCCAGTAGGTCTAGCAGTCCTGGTACTCCTGCCCTCCTTCACGCCAGACACTCACTCACATGGTTGGACAAATTGCACGGGAAATTGTTCATGTATCACGGGCACTAGACGGGGTCATACTGAAAGGCTGCGATTATGTACTACTTAAACACCGGCGTAATTCTCATTCTGAGGCTGTGAGTGGTGATGGGTCGTTGGCGCGGATTCTCTGGTGAGGGATGCTACTCCGGATGGTACTAGGATGTCGAACAAAAGCAGCCTCACATATGCAACAGGTTATCAAGATGGAGGGGTGATGGCTTGGTGAGTCCGTTCTTTTCCGACCTCTCAGCGAAGTAAAAAGTAGTGGATGGGACGGCTTATGAGAAGGCGGGACGATCACATTACCGGTTTGGTGTATGGGACTGATAAGAAGAGAAGGAGTGTCCAGACTCCACAAAGAAGAGAGACTATGAGAGAATGGCCCCGGGTGCAGGCTCGCACCCTGAAGGCAAAGAGCGGTGTCCGTTCGAGGAGTGACCGACCGCGAAGCGGGAAGAGTCCAGTCTCCTGAGACACGAAGCAATGAAATGACAATGATAGCGGAGGCTCTTAGACATTGACGCTGACGCTGACAACCAACCAACATGTTCACGGGGCTGTGACGGTCGCTGTTAATTCGCGCCTGTTAAGCGCCTCCGCAGTTGTGGGACCTGCCTACAGCAGCCAGATCTTGGGGGCTTCTTGAAAACCCCATGCTATCGCCATCTATCGCGATAGCCCGCTTTGGGCGAACGAAGTTGGGCGACCCATCAAACAGCCCGCCAGATCCCCTGCGCGGAGCCATGTGCGGAGTTGGCTGGCTGGCTAGCTGACTGGTTTGCTGGGTTTGGCATGGTTACTGTGGTAGTATTGTGGCCAAGCAGGTATGCAAATCGCCCGCGACTCAGAGAAATTACCGATGGCGAAGTTGGCCAGCCAGGTCCTCTCGGTTGTTCTCCTGCATGGCATTTTCGCTACCTGCCGTTTAGGACGCCGAACAAGCGTACCTTGCTTTGCATCGAGTACTATGCCGGAAACGTTAGAGTTCACCAGGTAGTGCAGGAAAAGGGAGAGCGGCAGCTTGGGGGAGCTCAATCGAGAAATTTGACAAGGGTTGGACGGTTTCCAAGTCAGACTGAAGACCGAACCACAGACCAGGCATGCGGCCTGGTGAGCAGAGAGACAGAATAAACCAAGGAGAAAAGAGAACCAGAGTGATGGGCGATCGATTGACCAATGCATACCAGCCACAGCAGACTCGTGCCCGGCTGGCTAGTCCGTCATTGCGAACGCAAATGTCACCGTTATCAGTAAAGCCACACCACATGCAAGACCTTGAAGCACAGCTGCAGGTCAGACTGCTGCTTGGGGCGACCTCATTCACTCCAGGGGCAGGGCAATGAACCAGCCCTGGCCACCTCCATCTCCAGACGACTGGACTTGCTAGGTACTGGCCCCACTGGGTGTCTTATGTGCAACGCTCAGTTCCATAACGCGAAGCTGCCTTTCCACAGGGTGAACAAGTGTCTATCTAGCTCGACGCCAACTAGAGCAGCAAGGACCTGACGGTGTCTCTTCGCATTGATACCAACCAACCAATAGTCTCAAGCAATCTTGCATGTGTGTGAGATTGGAGATTCCCATGGCCCTACAATGTGAATGGGTCCGCTCTTACGGTCATGGTAGAGAGGGGGTGGAGATCCGTGAACGTAGGTCAAATGAAATGAAAGGGGGGAAAGCTAGCTGCCTAGCTAGACTGGGCCATGGCAAACATGTCCCATTACTGCAAAATATACATCCACATAGGCGGTACCGTACGGTACACCTTCTGTGAGTGCCCAGGTGATAAGGTCAAAGCCAGCCTAGGATTGGGAGGTGCAGAAAGATCCTTGACAAAAGCTAACATATGGGGAGATATCTTATCTGCCTACCATGGCGAACACGTGGAAACGAACCTTGGATAGTCAGATGCTAACAGGGGGTGGCGAACCCGCCTGGATCGTTACTTACACGGAGTCATGGGGGTGACTCTTTGAATAGGTGGAGAAACACTGCCAGTCAGTTTTCAGACCAGAAAAACGTGCCGACTTACACAAATCGCCAATGCGGCGGCCCCAGCATTTCCACCATCGCCTACGGCACCTCCTCCTTCTGCGGTAATATCCGATGTATTCTTGTGCGCTGCGAAACCTGGGTGCGTGCACATCCGACCTCGCCAACGCAATGTCACACAGGCTGTGGCACTATTCAGAGCGCTTGGATGGCTAATTCATAGAGTCCCTTGGGGGAAAGGCGCGGCGCCTTAGCCGCAAAAAAGAAAAATTCCATGCGTGATGCAACATGCAAGATGCAGTGAGTGTACCATTGGCATTTCTAGCTATCCTAGGCTGAAAATCATTACATATGGATTAATTAACACATCGGCCCGGGCAGTGCTTCTTTATCTGCCTCAATCTGAGTCTCTTGTCTCGGCCCTGAGAGTTGCACTGCGCAATGCGGCGATTACAGGGCAGGTTGTGCCCGTCCCGCATGATGCCGAGGACGGGGGCACAATCGGGCTGACACATGACTCCAGATAGCCAAATGGCGATGGGCAGGCCGTCTCATCTGATCTCATGCCAATTGCAATTGATTCATCCCTATCCTGCTCTTCCTCCTCCGACCTGACGTTCCCCTGTCCCTTATCATTGCGCGCGCGAGTCCAGCCCTCTACAAAGCTAGCCAGCGCACTAGTCATTGTACAGTACTGTACCTACATTACATTGCAAACAATACATCGGGGCGCTGCCGAAGCCCCGCTGACACACACTTCCTGGCCTTCCTTGACCGTGACATGGGCAAGTGAGCCGCCCAGGGCTTCAAGGTACCACAAGACAAAAGACTGCTGTACCGTCTTTGTGTATGTTGGGCACCACACGGATGATATCCGCGATTGCAACCCATTGCAGGACGTGTCGCTCACGGCTTTCCCCATTTCCAAATCATTTCCATGCCGAATGAAGGTATCTAGGCCTCGATATTTGGCATATGCGCTGTTTTTTCCAAGATCACAGGCAAGAAATTATTCAGTGCTCATGGATTAAGCCACCAGTTCAAGGTACCAATCAACAACCGTGGACATCCACGCTTATTGCAATTTCTTTCTTGCGTCGACAGTCCTTGAGTCAACTACTCAAAAGGAAGGGCCAGCTCGGCAGGATAGGTGACGAATACGAGAAAAGAAGGCCGAGATATGGCCTCCGCGTTCAAAGCTCAAGCCCAGCCTTGCTCGGGGTCGCTTCACGATGTCACCGTCTTCCCTTCTGCTCTCCATGGCAAGCGCGTTCTTCTCTGTACGGAATCGTTCGGGCCTGTCAACGGGGTGAGCCGCACAACGCTCATGTTGGTAACTCACCTGCGTGCCCATGGCGTCCAGGTAGCTGTTGTCGCTCCTCATAACCACACCAAGCATGACACCTTTGTCCCGTCCAATGCGGCAGCTACCGGCGTGAATCCCGCCCAGATGAATGCGGCCGCGAAGAACGTGGAGTTTCGCATCCATGGATACCCGCTGCCGTTCAACCCTGAGCTGAGTATTGCATACCCGGTGCGGTTATCGACCCTCTATGCGAATACATTCGGGGAGCCGCCTGATATCATCTATCTTGCCAGCCCAGCATCCCTGGGGTTCCAGGTCATGTTTCAGCTACGCCAGCAGCACCCTGCCAACCAATTGCCCATCATCTGTAACTTCCAGACTGATCTGGCCGGTTACTGCGCCATCTTATTTCCGTATCCGCTAGGCGATCTGGCTGTCTTTGCATTTGCCCGCGTGCAGAGCTTTCTATTCCGTCATTCTTCGGTAAAGACAATATTCTATCCTAGCACCTTTGTGAGGCGGTATCTAGAACAGCACGGTGTACCAGACACCAAGTTGAAGGTGCTGCGAAGGGGAGTCAACACTGATCTATTCAACCCGGCCAAGAGGAGCTACACGCTACGCAAGGAAATCGCGCCACATGATGAGATTATCTTGATATGCGTCGCAAGATTGGCTGCGGAGAAGGGGTTTGGATTCCTAGCCCGAGTCGCGACCGAGTTGCGTGTCAGAGGGCTTCGATTCAAGCTCTACATCGTGGGTGGCAATAAGGAGGCTGAGGTCGAAGGCGAGACGAAAGCCTTGTTTTCCCATGCAGTACTTGATGGTAGTGTCATTTTTGCTGGATTCAAAGTCGGGGAGGCTCTTGCAGAGGCCTATGCCAGCGCAGATTTATTTCTACATTGCTCCATTACCGAGACCTTTGGTCTCGTCGTGTTGGAATCTATGGCAAGCGGCGTCCCAGTCATTGCTCGCGACGAAGGTGGACCGAGTGACACGATTAATCATGGCATCTCTGGCTTGCTCGTGCCGCCATCCGATTTGTCAGGCTTTGTAGACCAAGTGATTTTGCTCGCTAATAACGACAGACTAAGGCATTCGTTTGGTGAGCAGGCGCGAGCACAAGCTTGTGAAGCAACGTGGGCAAACATCAACAATAAGGTGGCCTGGGAAATGGTCGATGTTATCGAGAAACACGACGAGAACATTCTCACGAGGCGATCACAAACTGAGAACAACAGTGTAGTCGGGGCGGTTTCTTCGATTTTCGGTTGGCTGCTTGCGCGCAACGCTGTTAAGCAAACGGTTGTCGAATCAAGGCTAGTAGCAGCCCTGGGTATAATAACAGGATTCTGGGGACTTATAGGTATTTACATAGTCTTCACTAAAATTACAAGATGGAGTCGATCTCATTTAATTAAGCAACTTAAATAGATATAATATGGTTGCTAGAGCATCTATATATTATTGTTAATGTCTATTTTAAGTAATTAAAACTCTCAAAAGTTCTACTTAAATTTTTTCTTTATTATTACTAGTTGTTTCTATAAAGAAAACTTATAACATAGTTGTATAGCGAGTAGGCTAGTAGACTAGAATAGGCTACTTTCGTATACTATACTACCTTTATATAAATTATTTCTATTATAACAGCTTAAATCAATTAAAACTATTTAAAATCTTTATCTTTAGATATTTTTATAACATATTCGCATAGTAAGTAGCCTATCATAACAAGTGGCCTACCATTCATACATTATATTATCTTTATATAAATAATAACTTAAATCAATTAAAACTACTTAGAATCCTTATCTTCAAATATCTTTATATCTAATTAGTATATTTATATATTATAGTTAAATTTCCTATAATTACTATAGTATCAAATATGCTATTGGTCCTTCTTTATATAACTCTTTCTTATAACTATATTTATATTATCTTTAGTTATAAGGCTTTTTTCTTTTTATATTTATTTTATCTTTTATTATGATAATGATTCTTTTTATTAAAGATATATTTTTTTCGCTTTTTAATATTTATTTAATATTTTGTTTACTATCTAAAGGTTTTAAACCTTTTACTTTAATAAGACTATTTTATATATAATCTTCTTCATATTTTATATAAAAACATTAATCTTATTATAAATATATATTAGTAAATTATTCTAATAATAAAAGATTTTATTTTTAATTAAATTATTTAATATTTATCTAATTTAAATAAAGATAATATTAAGCTATAAAACTTAAAGTATAATTAAATAAGATAAACTATTTAGCTAAGATATTATCTTATTTAAGTTAAATAAAATAAAGTTAGTTATTTAAAAGTTAGCTTTAATACTTATTAAGATTATAATATTATTATAATAATTTATTACTTATATAATAGTATATAACCATAACAGTTTAAGCTATACTAATATAGATATAGGGAAAACCGTTCTATACCTAGGTTCGAGTCGTCGTCAAATTAATATTAATCTATCGTCGAATTATCCTTTAGACGCTAGCTAAGTAAAAACCTATTATATCTTATGTTTCTTTTAGTTAATATCTTTAATTTATATAAATAAAATTCTTTCTTAATTTTTAGCTAATCTTAGATTATCTTAATACTAATGATAATCTAACTTTAATTTATCATTAGATATTATATAATAATAGTTTAGTTAGTATCTAATTATACTCTTATTTATTATATATTTTATATTATATTTATTATATTTATTATATTTATCCTTTTTAAAAGATAGTTGAATTATTTTTAATATATTATATATTTGTCTAAAGTATATATACTAAATATTCTCTTTTTTTATAATATATTATCTTCTTTTATTATTTAATCTATCATTCTCTTTAGATTTAACTTTAGACTATCTATATATTATCTTTAGCTTTTATTTTCTTAGTTATTATCCTTTATTTTAAAAGTCTTTATAATCGTCTATTTTTAATATATTATAAGTTAGCTTTATAAGCTTTTATTATCTTTTTTATTTGCTATTATTATATATATCTTTCGACTTTATAATACTTTTAATAGTTTTATATATAATTGTTAGACTTTCTTTATTTTCTTTATATAATTAAAGCTTAAAATAACTTTTTTATAAATAAAAATAATAAGAATAATTATTCTTTATTTATTTTACTTACTTTATATCCTTAAGATATAAAGTATCTACTTATAAGCTTATAAGTATATATATCTTTCTATCCTTCTACCTTTTAAAGCTTTTTTCCTTCTTTTCTTTTAAGTTTTTATAGCTTACAAATATTCTTATTAAGATAGTTTATTAAAATAGTCTATCTTTTAGTCTTTTATCGACTAGTTTATAGTTTACTTTTATATTAAATACTAATAGTTAGCTAGTTATTATTTTTTTCTATCTTTATTGCTTTTAAAATTATCATTAAGACTTATAAGTTTTTAGCTTTTGAGTATATTATATATAATATACTTATAATCTATTAATAGTATTAACTTAGTATATAAACTTTTATTAAATCTTTCTCTACTTTTGTTAACATTATTATATAAGCTTTTAAATACTAAAGTTAGTTTGAATATAGTATACTTACAATATATAGTATAATTACTTTTATACTTTATTTTCTTTATATTAACGTATTCGTATAACGAGCGCCGCAACATAACGAGCGCCACACTTGAAAAATATATAGTTAAGGCCGATTTTAATACCCTTGTTAAAACCATCAAATTAAGCTAAAAATAGATGCAACTTAGTATATAGCTTATTAACTATAAAAAGTTATATATATTTGAGTCTTACTCTTTTAAGACTAGTAGATCTTAAGATATAAAGGGTGAAGGCAAAAAAGTTCCCCACTTTTTTATTAGAACAGATTGGCTAGATAAAATACGCTAAAAAATCATATATATATAACTTTATATAATTAATAAGCTATATTTTAAGTTATAGCTATTTTTAGTAATAATTGGTGGTTTTAACAAAGGTATTAAAATCGGCCTTAACTATATGTTTTTAAGTGCGGCGCTCGTTATGCAACCACGTTATCTTTATAGATAATAAGAATCTAATAATCTACTATATATAGTCATTTAATATATCTTTAATATATTTTTAGTATATTGTTAATATATTAATAATCTATTAGACTCTAAAGCTTTATACTATCAAGCTTATATAAACAAAAGCTATAAATATATAATAAAAGAATATTATATTATAAGTTTTTTACCTTTTATTTACCTTTAATATAATATTAAATTACTAACGTTTTTAAGATACTATCTTCTTTTAGACAAAGATTATTATAATTATAATAATTATATAAAATAATTATATAATTAATACTTATATTATATATATTCTTTCTAACTTTATTTTAATATTATACTAATAGTATATTTATAAACTATCATCATCCTTTAAAATACTAGAATAACCTTAGCTTAAGCCTATACTATCACTACCTATATATATCTAACGATTTAATTATAATATATTTTCTATATACTAACTATTTATTTCTAAACTATTCTTACTCTTACTTCTACCACCCTTACCTTAACTATACTTACTACTTCTTTTACTAGCCTTTTAGCTATATCTATCTAATATATACTAAATAATGTTTTCACCCTTTTATAATAGACTAATATACTATTATAATAGTTTGTCAATATTGTTAATATAAATTTTATAGTTTACTATCAATATACTTTCAACTTATTTGCTAATTATTTTTAGAATAATAATAATAATTAAATCTAAAGTTATCTTATAGATAATTAAATAAAAAACGGTAGGTTTAAAGTTTTTTTTTTTAAGTTATTTTATTAGATTATTGGTTTATTTTTGATTTATCTTTAAGCTATCTTTTAAAGCTAATTTTATAAATTTTTATCATTATATTCCTACCTTTTTATATGATTTTCGATTTTATTAGACTTTATATATTCTTAATTTAACTTTTATTATAATTTAGTTTACCCTCTTTTTGTTTATAATATTTACCTTTATTATAAAAGTCTTTACTAATTTAAATTAGTCGGTTCTTTTAAAGCTTATAAACTATCTTATAAATATTTTAGCCTTTATTAGATTATAGACTATTCTTACTATATTTATATATTCTAATTTATTCTTTAGTATTTTTTTTACTTTAGCTTTTATAAGATAATAGCTTATAATATATTCTATTATCTTTCTATATTCATTATATTTATATATTAATTTAATTATATTTAGACTTTATTTTAACGTTAGATATAAGTTTAGATTAATATTATTGATTCTTATTTATATTAGTAGAATGTTATAAACTTTATAAAGAAGATTATATAATTTTGATATATTTTTGTTTGATAGATTATCTACTTTTATTCTATTAATAACTTAAGTATAATCTTTACTTTAGTTAGCTTTAATATATTATCTTTTATTTTATTATTCTAATATAGTCTTTTTTTGTTTCTATTATTAAGCTATATTAATATTATAATAATATATTGTTTAAACTTTATAAATAATCTTATAATCGCTTATAATAGCTTTTTTATATTCTTATAATAATTCTTAAAATTATATCTTATTATTTTATACTTTTTATATAATTTTTCTATTAGTTTTATAACTTTAAGTTATTATCAAAATATTGTTAGTTTAGTATTAAGTTATATATTAATTAAGAGGATATATACCTTTATTTTTACTTTCCTTATACTTATAACCTTATAAGCTCTTAACATTATATATAAACACTTTGTTTATAGCTTGCTTATATTCTACTATATAATCAAAGTCGATCTTCTTTTTAGTTAAGTAAGTATATACTATATAATAAAGCTATAACCGACTATAGACTAAACTATCATTATATAAAGTAGCTAAGTATATTAAAGGTAGAGTCTTTATATAGAGTTTATCAACTATTATAAAGAAAATATCTATCTTTTTATCTCTCTTTTTATTTTTTTTATATAATAATTTTAGTTTAGTTTATAATTTAATTATATTCTAAAAACTTTAACCTTACTTTCTAAAGTTAAAATAATCTTACTAAAATATATAAATTTTATTAGTTTAATTTTAATATAAGTTAGATAAAATAATTTATATTTTATTTTATCAAATTTTATATTATATCTTTTTATCTAATCTTTATATACTTTATATATAAGCTTAAGCTATTAGTAAGCTTTTTAGATAGTTTTAGTATATACTAATATATTAGTATTATCTATAAATCTTATTATAATAATACTATCTATCTTTTATAATCTTTTATATAATAATGATAAATATAAGATAAAAAAGATAGATAAAATTAACAATTTTTAAGAAATATTAGCTAATATTTAAAATACTTACGATTTTTATATATTAAATAGTAAAGTTATTATTTTATCATTTAAAAAGCTTTTAAGAAAGATAGTTATCTAAGTTAAAAACTTTTTTTTCTTTTAGTATTTATACTAGCTTTTTATAATTAATAATATTAAATATTTTAAATATATTTAGTAAGAAGAGTGATATTATATTGTTTTTATTCTAACAAATATATGTTTAGTTAATAATAATCTAAATCATTATCTTAATTGACTTATTTTTATAATTCTTTATTTATTTTTTAGATAATAGTTATAATATCTTGATTTTATATATAATCTACTTAGTAAATATACTTTCGATTATCTTTTTTATTATATTAAATAGTATAATCAAATAATATATACTTAGTTTACTTATATTCTCTTTATCTTTAGATAAAATGATAGTTTTAACTTTATAAAATACCTTTAGATAATAATTAACCTATTAATAGATTATAGTTAGATATATAAGTTAAGTTATTAATAAGTTTTTAAGTATCTTTAAGTATCTATTTAAAATATTATTAGATTTAAACATTTTTTAAAAGTTTATCTTATAAAAGAAGTTTAATATATTTTTATTTTATATAATATATATTATAAAGAATAGTTATATATATAATGTTTTTAAGTTAGTAAGGTTTATTATTAGCTTAAAAAAAAATTATCTTTAAAATACTTTTAACTTTTTATTAAAGATAATGATAAAGCTTAAAAATAATTTAAAAGTTGATAAAAGAAACAATTATAATAGCTTATTATTATAATCTTAAGCCTATCTTATTATAAACTATATTTACTATAGATTGTAGGTTTTAGCTACTATATAAAGGCTATTTCTTTATATTTTTCTATTAACTTTATAGATTAACTTTTTTTCTTTTAGTTAGCTTTCTTTTATTATTAGAATATTTTTAAGATATTTATAGTTTAAGTTATTTTATAGACAATATATTTTTTCTTAACTATTATTTATATTTTGATATTCTATTAAAAGTATCTTAAGATTTTTCTTTTTCTTTTAAGAATATAGTTATTTATAATATATAATAGTTTATTTATTAGAATATTAATATATTTTTTAATTTTCTTTAATATACTAAAGTTACTTAAGATAGATAGATTTTATATATTATATTTAACTATTTTCTAATTAATTAATTTCTAATTATATACTATTGGTTTTTTATATATCTATCTATTTACTCTTTAAATTCTAACTATTTATAGCTAATAGTCACTTTCTTATAAAGATAAAGTTCTTTCGTATATAATATCTATATATTTGATAGTTTAAGCAAAATCGATTATAGTATCTAAGCTTTTTTTATTAAAAAATATAGAAATTTTTATAAAAATAAAAAGATTTATCTACTATCAGTTTGTTAGTATTATAAATTTCTTAGTTTTATTATAGTAAATATATTTATTTAATATTTACTTTCTATAATATAGATTAAAGTTTTTTAATATAATTATAGTTTATAAAGATAATATATTTAGTAAAGTATTAAATAGTATATATTATTTAATAATCATTATTAAATCTAAACTAAATAAATATATAGTTATAATAATAATTAGATTATTTATCATTTTAACTATAATTTAATAATAGTTTTTTATCATTTTACTTTTAATTAGCTTTATTTCTTCCTTTATTAAAAGTATAATCTTTAGGTAAATGATTATATTTTATATAATTATATATTTAGATAATTAAAAATATACTATTTTTAATATACTTATATTTTATAACGATTTTATTATTATAATTATATTATATTTTTCTTTTTTATATATTAGTTTACTTTATACTTTTTATTTCTTTATTATATTCTAATATAATACTTTTATATCTAGCATTCTATTAATATATTAATAACCTTATATAGTCTCTTTAATATTAAAATATTCTTTATTTAAGTTAAATTTATCTTTATTTATTATAAGAATATAATAATATTATAGTTCTTTTTACTTACTTTAATAAACTTAGACAATTATCTAAGACTTTAAATATATTCTATTGACAGCTTTTTATCAATTCTTAGTTTTAGCTATTTAAAGGCTTTTATAAGTTTTTTAATAAATTAGAATCTATTTTTATTTATAATAAAAAGATATTATATAATCAAAAGATTGTCAGATTTTATAAAGAATATAAACTTATTTTAGAATATACTTTATATAATCTTCTTTACTATTTAAATAGATTGATAATTATATAATTATATAAAGTATTTATCTTTATAGTTTATATAATATATAATATCTTTTTCTTTCTTACTAATATAGTCATCTTTTATATATTTATTATTATCATAATATTTAAAATTTCTACGTCACTCTGTTCGTTAGGACATCAACCTACGCTTTGCTTTAGGAACTTACCCTCCTCCCTTCAACTTCTGGAAATTTTCCTTATAGTAGGCTTAATACCTTAGATTATAAGTAATTTATTCGATAGCTAGAGAGTAAAAGAATAGAGTGTTAGTATCTATTTATCGGCTAATATTTAGTAGCCAAATATATCCTTAGCTTTTATATAGCTAAAGATTTTTATACTATATAAAAATTAACGTAAGAATCTTATACTAAGTATATTAATTATTATATAATATTCTTATATTTTAATAAAAAGTTGATTTAGATAAGGTTCTTTATAAATTATCAGCCTTATATAATTATAGCTTTATATTTATATAATTAAATTATTCTACTAACTTAATATTAATAAATCTATTAACTTAATAGTTACTTTCTTTTCTATCTTATTAATATTATCAAATATATATAATAGCTATTATAGCTATCTTTTTATCTATTTTTTATAGTTTATTATCTTTATTTATATCATCTTAATAAAAAGATTATAATAAATATAATTTTATTTAAAAGATAAGTTAAATATTAGTTTTTTTAGCTTTAATATTTGAAAGATAATTATATATAATAATCTTATTATAAACTTTTATTTTAATATATTATAAATAATCTTAAAGAGTATAACTTTTTATAACTTATAGATAATGATTATATATAATATTATCAAAGGAAATTATATATAATTATATATTTTACTTTTGATAATAAAGTTTTATTATATTTATAAAATAGATATTATTATTTAACCTACTTTATTTTATAACTTATATTCTTCCTTTATAATATATATTAATTTAGTATATTCGTTAAAGACAATTATAAATATCTATAGTAGATTCTTTAAAAAGTCTATACCTATAGCTTAACCAATATTATAGACTATATCTTATACTTTATTTACTAAGCTAACTATATTCTAAAGATTATAAGTAAGTATTATCTATACTTTAATATATATTAAAAAGCTTTTAAAAAGGTTTTTAACATTTTTTAAGTCTACTTTATCTATATTTTTACCTTAGTTGATAGCTTAAATATAAATAGCTAGATGATTAAGTAAGATTATATAATTATAATTATAAATATTAACTTTTTTTTTATAGGATAGATATAGATTATATCTTTAAAAGCCTTCTACTCTTTAATAGTTAGATTAACTATATACTTAAACGATAATAGCTTTTATAATATAATAAATAATTATATTTACTATAGCTTAAAGAGAGTCTAATAGAATATTATTTAATTCTTATCTTACTAACATTAGATTATCTTTAAAAAGATAGACTAATTGAAAGTATAGTATATATTATATTTAATAATCTTATTATTTTTTATAAATATATTATATTTTATATAGATTAGCTTATTTAAGACTAAAGAAAGTTAAAAGAAATTATTTATTAAAAATATATTAATATTATTAAAAAACTTATTATTATACTTTAAGAAGATCTTTTTTAATCGTTAGTTAATCTATCTTAAGGTCTTTAGGCTTAATATACTCTTCTTATTAATAATAAAATATCTGACTTTTATAAATATATATTATAATAAGTTTAGTATATTAAGCCTTTTTATCAAAAGATGATAGTTTCTATTGATAAAAAGATAAAGTAGAAAGTATAAAGTCTAACTATTAATCTAATTGCTAACTATATTGATAAAAACTATATAAAGAATTAAAGACTTTCTATTTAAATAACCTTATTAAAGGTAGAAAGAAAGTATATTGATTATATGTAATTTGCTTATATTATTATCATTATCAACCTAAAGGAAGATTAGGTTAGTCTTTAGCTATTATCGATAGTTTATAAAGGTATTATATAAATAAAACTTTTAGTAAAAGCTTAATATATTGACTATATATTGATTATAATCTATATTAATATCAAAAGCTAGAAGATAGTAGACTTACTTTATAAAAGAGACTTTATTTAAAATTCTATATAATATGTTTATATATCTTTTTATATAAAAGTATAAATATAAAGATACTATCAATATTATAAATATAATTATAAATAGAATATTTATAAAATGTTAGCAGTTTATCCTGTCTAGAGGACAATATTATAGCCAAACTCGAGAAAATTATAGTATATAATAACGCAAAAGAAAGCTAGTAAAATCAGCTTATATTAAGATTAGTTTACAATAATAGTATCCTACACTTTCTATAGCTACTTAAGCTCTTTTTATAGTATCTATATTCTATGATCTATCTATATTATAATATTATTGTTTACTTTCCTTCTATTATATTCTACCTTCTACTACTTTCTAATTTCTATCATCTTCTTAAATTCTCTTTTTTCTTTATTTTATCGTTTTACTCTTTTAATTAAGTAATTATATTTTTTATTATTAGCTATAACTATCTATATCTATAATTTATATAAGATAATCTAAGCTAAAGATTAGTTTAATTATTTATATAATTTTTTAAGGTAGATAGTATATTATCTTACTTATAAAACTAAGCTTAATACTAAAGTAAGCTTCTTTTTGAGAGTATATATAAAGTAATCGTTTTCTAATGATAATATATAAAGAACTTAGACAAACTAAGATTTGACTATATTATAGTAGATTATAGATAGTAAATATATAATCAACGATAATAATCTTATTAAAACGTTTATTTTTATTATAAAATGATAAAACCTTATATATAATGTTTTAAGTAAGTATTATTATACTAAAGGTATAGTAGATAATAATACTCTTATTATCATAGTTATTTAATAATAGTAAAATATGATTTAAAGAGAGTATTATCATTAGCATTATAAAGGTTAGAATTTTTTATAAACATTTAGATTAAATATACTTATTAATTGATAAGCTAAATAGTATAATAAATCTAATGATAATAATATTATAAAGTTTAAAGTTATTAATAATATAATAATAACTTTAGTAATGATAGATTTATTATATTAAAAGAAAAGTAGACTATATATATACTTACTTTCTAACTTAAATACTCTCTTACGTTTATAAAGATATTCTTATAAAGACTTTAACGCTTTTCTTTCATTATGATTATCTTCTTGCTTTTATAAAAGACTATCTAAATTAAGATATATTATCGACTGTCTATAAAAGGACTAGCCTATATAAGATTTTAATAAGCTATCATCTATCTTTGATGATAGTTTTTAAATACTTTCTTTAGTATCAGATAATATAATTATTAAATATAAATTTGATTTAAAGCTAATAAAAGAATAAATATAATAATATTTATATTATAATTAACGATAGTTTAATATTAAGCTTTTGATAGATAAAGTATATAAATATTATTATCTTAAAAATAATAAAAATTAGTCTAATAAACTATTCTTTTATTTTATTATTAACTATTTTAACTTTAGTAATATATCTAACTTTTTATCTATCTTTAAGTTTATTAAAAAGATAGTTATTATAAAAGTTTATATTTTTATAAATATATTTATAATAATATCTTTCTAATCTTTACTTTTTTTTATTTATATATATTTGACTAATTATTTTATTTTTTTATATTTAGATTTATAGCTAATAATATAAATATTATGATTATATAGTTTACTTTCTTTATAATATTAGTAAAGTATATAAAAAGCTTCTTTTACTATCAAAAGATTTAGATATTATCATCTTCTATCTTAAGAACTTTATCTAAGACTTAGCTATAGACTGCTAGTTTTATAAGCAGTTTTATATTAGATGATAAATTGTTTTTATATAGCTTATATTTCTAGCTAGAAACTATCTAAGCTATAAAGACTTTATATTAGTTAAAGATAACTTAAGCTAGCTATTAGAAGATGAAAATATCTTTAATAAGCTGACAATTTATAAGATTAGAAGTCTTAATAAGCTATAAATTAACTAAAGATTTATAAAAGAAAATATACTAGACAAAGATAATCAAATATATAATAAAATAATAGTCTTAAATATTTTAATAAAAGATTTAAAGGTTATTATATTATAAGGTAGACTTAATAATAAAGATATAAAGAATAATAAACAATTATTTTTAAAACTCTAACGTTTATAAAATATTTATTATCTTTTGATGATAAATATATAGTATATACTTTTAAACAAATTTAATCAATTATAAGCTTTTCTATTTTTTGCTTATTCTAGCTTATTTTCTAAAGGTTTAGTTGACTTTGTCTAGCTAAGATAATAAGATATATTATATCAGAATTATCTAAAGTATATAATAAAATAAAAAGATAGTTATTTTATATACTATTATATATTCTATTATATTATACTAAATATATTAATATATTAGTAAGTATATAATTATAGTAGATACTTTGTCAATAAATAATAATAGACTATATTAACTAAAACAAACTTATAAAAAGTATTAAAAGACTTTAAATATCCTAAAATATAAACTATCTTAAACTAAATCTCTCGATTTATTAGTATAATTAAAAGAACTTAACCTTATTAATATTATCAATAGTAAGAGTATAAGTTTTTTATATATTATTTTAGTATCTTTAGTATCTTTATTATATTAAGTCTAGCTAACTTATATTAATAGAGCCTATATTAGTATATACTAAAGTTTAAACAATAGTAGGCTATAGATAAGCTAGTATAAATAACTCTTTTCTAACAATTGTTTAGAAAAAACCTATATATTATATTATAATACTTTTATACTTAATCTTATATATTCTAAAAGATAATTCTAACCTAAAAGTTTAACCTTTTAGATTATTAATATTGATACAAATGATAAAGATAGGATAATAGTTATAACTATAGCTTCTACTAATTTAAAGCTAGCTTAATAACTAATATAAAGAATATTAAATAGTAAAAAGAGTTTATATATATTTAAGATTATTATATATTAGTATAAAATCTAATATTTAAGAAGATTAGTTAAGATAGAGACGATAGTAACCCTTTAAGTATTATCTTAGATAATATAAAGATTATCTAAAAATAGCTATCTTAGATTATTAACTACTATCAATATTATCACTATTTGTTAACCTACTATCTATAGATAAACAAAAGAGCTATCGTCTAAGCCAAATAAGTAGGTAAAAAACTACTAAAGTTAATATAATATTTTCTATTCTTTTATCCTTACTATAAGAAGATAAAGATAATCAAGCGTTTTAGAAAGATATAATAGTCTTTTAAGACTATATAAAATAATGTCTATCTAAACCAGTTTAACTTACTAATAGCTTTTTATTAGCTTATAAATACTGACTTCTTTCCTATTATCAATTATATTGTCAAATATTATAGTAAGATTAAGATATAGACTAATATATATATATAGATTGTTAGGTCTATCCTTCTTTATATTTTAAACAAAAACTTAATATTATCTTTTATATTAAAGATAATAAACAAACTTATCGACAAAAGAGACTACTTAATATAAAAGATATACTATATCCTTCTAAAGTTATTATTATATAAAGATAGTTATATAGTCTTAAGTATAAACTATTAGCTATTAGATAAATATAACTATATACTAAAGTTCTTTAAAGTAGATAAGATTATATAAAAGAAAAAGATATTATATAAAAAGTATTTAGACTAACTTAAAGATATAAAGAATATTATCTACTTTTAGTTCCTTAAGTAATAGAATTATAAATCTTCTAACAAAAGTAACTAAAAGAAGTAGTAGGCTTTAGTAAAGTTAAGAATATTATACTATTTCTTATAATATAAGTTAATCTTAGACTATATATAGTTCTTAGACTTTTATTATATTAAGCTTTTTCTTAACTATCTTTATTATAACTATAATAAATTCCTTAATATTGATAATATATACTTTAATAATTATATTATTATCTATAGATATTATAAAAAGTATTATATTTATAAAAATGATTATTATAAGAATATTAAAATATCTAACCTAAAAGCTAATAAAGATAAGTTTTATCTAAAGCTATTTGATAAGGATATTAGCTTAAAAGACTGATAGAAGATTGTCAGAATAGTCTTTAAGCTTTAATCAAAAGAAAAGATAGTAAACTTACTAAGATAGTAGGATATAAATATTAATTATAATTAAATACTATATATTATAAGATATTTATATAAAGAATTTAACGTTAGTAAATATTAAGATAAGCTAAAAAGTAATTAGCTAAAGACAAACGATATTAAGAATATATCTTTTAAAGCTTAAAAAACATTAAATAAAGAGTAGTAGTTAGTATATAATATCTTTTATCTTATTATCTTTTTATAGTTTTTAAATAAACTATCTTTTATTTATACTTAATACTTAAGCTATTATCACTTTAATAGTAACTAACATATATAATATCTAATATATAACTATTCTTTAGTTAAATATCTTTTTAATCTACTTTCTTTATAATATTCTTAATATTCTTACTCTTTAGTTTTTAAATATAATCTTCTAGTTTTTAGTATATATATAGTCTATAGTTATTATATTTAGAATATTTAATATCTTGTTGATTTCTATTATTATCTAAATATTATCTTTCTTATCTAATATTATATTAACTTTAGTATCTTTTTATAAAATTTTAATTATAATATTATATTAATTCTTTATTAAAGCTTACTTTTGAAAGATTATAATCATATTAAAGATAGCTATATAAGTTTTAATCTTTAATTGATTGATAATAAAGATAACTATTAGTTTATCGATTTTAGCCTTAATTATTATAAAGCTTTTATTATCTATCTATATATTATATATAATATATATAAAAATTATAATCAGTCTATTTATCTTTTTTTTATCTATCTTAAAGTTAGCTAAAAACTAGTTTATATCTTTTAAAAGCTTTTCTTTTATATTATCATTATACTTTAGATAGTCTATTGTTAACTTAATCTTAACTATATATTATAACTAAGCTAAATTATTTTTATCTTTTATTCTTCTACCATCTATATACTATATATGGTTTGATGTTGGTTTATCTTTAGGTTGATGTTGACTTGTTGATTCTACTTTTGGCATTAAAAGGATGATTTTCTTAATGTGTGAATTGATATCTAAGTATTAAGATTTTAGCTTTTTATTAAGATCTTAGGTTATAATATTATTATATATATTTTAAAATATAAAAAAGAAATTATTTTTAATAATATAGATAATTTATATTCTTATTATCTATTTAATTATTTAATTATATAAATCTTTTAATATATTAAAGTATTTAATATTAAATAACTAAAGTTTATAAAAAAAAAATAAAAAGATATATAGAGTATAATAATATTATTTTTTTATAATATTAATAATAATTTATTACTTATATAATAGTATATAGCTATAATAATCTAAGCTATACTAGTATAAATATAAGGAAAACTATTTTATATCTAGGTTTAAGCTATTGTTAAATTAGTGTTAGTCTATTATCAAACTATCCTTTAGATATTAGCTAGATAAAACCTTATTATATCTTACATTCCTTTTAGTTAGTATCTTTGATTTATATAAATAAAATTCTCCTTTGATTTTTAGCTAATCTTAGGTTATTTTAATATTAATAATTGTTTGATTCTAATCTATCATTAGATGCTATATAATAATAATCTAGTTAGTATCTAGCTATACTTTTATTTATTATATGCTTTATATTATATTTATTATATCTATAGTTCTTAAAATATAGTTGGATTATACTGTCACAAGTTACAAACCTTATATGATAGCTTCAATACCTTTCAGTTCAACATATATACAACAACCATCTAAATCACTACCATCATCTACATAAGACTATAGTCAAAGAACAGAATATATTTAAAAGCTGATTAGACTTTAGAGAAATAATCTAGAGAAAATTGGCTTAATTACTTTATATTGGAATGAGTTTTTGATAGAAGGAAAATAAAGGTTAAAGACCTTTATAATAGGAATAAACTTATAAGTTTACCATTTTAAAGGCTATTAAAAAGG
>NW_006921235.1:473658-487061 GCF_000392275.1 Phaeoacremonium minimum UCRPA7 | reverse complement strand
TTTAAAATATTAGAAATTATAAGTATTAATTATACTAAATAATAGATATTAACCTTATAAGCATTAGTATGATTCTCTTAAGCTTAGAGAATAAAAGTAGTATAACTTATATAATGCCTAAGGATCTAGAAAGCGTCAAAAGTTAGAATATTAGAAACCGTAAGTAGCAGCCACGCTAGATATTAGATACCAACCCTATAGACACTATCGACATAGATCTTCCTACAAAAAGGTTCTCTATCTCTACTTATACGATGCCTAAGGACTTAAAGAGCGTTAAGGTTTAAAATATCAGAAATCGTAAGCACCAGCTATAGTAGATACCAAACGCTGGCCTTATATATAGACATTAGCTTAACATAATTCTCCTTCTTTTATAAAAGGTTCTTTGTCCCTACTTATATGATGGATACTGACTAGCTTAAAGAGCATCTTTACTATCTTTACTACCGACACAACCTATAAGAGCGTCAAGGTTTAAAATATTAGAAACCATAAGCATCAGCTATACTAGAGACTAGATGCTAACCAACCCTTATAGAAGGCATTATTAGCATAGATCTTCTATAAAAGGTTCTTAGTCTCTACTCATACGATATCAAAGGCTTTAAGAGCGTCTAGACAATTATAATTCAAAGATTAATATATAAAGTATATCACTTAGAGCCTTTTATATTATATAAAACACAAAGTATTAAAGTCAAAAAAAGTGTTATATTATTCAGCCTCTTTTATATAAAGTATCATATAAGAGGGTCAGCTAAAAAAAAAACCTTAGTAAGGAAAAAAAAGCTAAGCTATAGCAACTTATATCCTACATATTATAAGATAGATAGTATATACTATCAAGACAAAATAGAGTAGAGCTTACAGTCATATAGAGAGTTGTCGAAAGAGAAGGAAAGAAAAAAAAAAACCTACCACCTTCCTCTCTCCCTCTCCAAGTAAAAAGAAAAGGAAGAAGGAGAAAGAGAAGGAAAAAAAAAAAAGAAAGATATATTATAAGGCAAACTCTAGGCTTAAGCTAATATAATAGTATTCTCTAGCGATAAACCGTCAAATAAAGCTTAGGTATGCTAGCTAGAGAAGGGCTAGGCTCATACGCCTTATTAGCGATAGCGTCTAACACCTCTGTAGCTACCTCCATAGCCACTACCATAACCACCATAAGAGCAGACAGAACCACCCATACGATAAGTATAGGCTATGCTATCATCATACCACTTACAATTATTATAATAGCCTTCCTAATAGCTAGGCAATCGTATATAAGTAGGGAATAGATTAGCTAGACTATCATTATCCCTCTCGATAACAATATAGTAGAAAGAATAAAGCTTATCAGCTTACTCCCCATAAGACTAGATAAAGAGTATATTAATATAACTAGACCTTCCAGAGAATAGCTAGTCTATATTAAGGCAGTTTCGTATGAAGACGACCAGCCTACCAAGTTAAGCAAATACTATATACTGCTTTACTATATGGTAGAAGGTAGCCAATTCCTTACCACCAATCGTAAGAGCATCGACACATAAGTATTAAACGCTATAGGCTATATAGATTATAGTCTGGTTGATAGAAGGCTATATAAGAGAAGAAAGTTAGCACAAAAAGTAAAGAAAGGACATTTATATATAATAGATATTAAAGCTTCTTACCTTTAGCATAAACTATATTATACTCTTTACACTATTCTTGTCTTATATGGTAGCAGCTACTTGATTATTAAGGCTTACCATCGTTTTATAAGGCTAGATATATAGGTTATATTTTCTTTTTTCTAAAGTAGAGATTTAGCACTATTTGAGGTCAGTTGTCAGTATCAATAGCTACGTCATATAATCAAAAGAGATGGAAGGGAGGGGAGAACCTACGCTATGACTCTTACAGATTTTATGCCAGTCACTACCTTACTATATATACTATAGTCTATTTTATAAGGTAGGTAGAGAAGCTTAATAATGATAGTAATGATAATAATGATGGTGATAACTTAAGTAAGATAGAGAGAAGGCAGCTAAGATAAGATATAAAGATCTTAGGATTATCACTATTATTATTATTATATAAAGGAAGAAGGTTAAGAATCTAAGGAGGAGAAGGTTTTATATATTCATATAAGTATAGACTAAGCGTTTAGACAGCAGCCGTAGATTTTAAAGCTATCGTCAGAATTTAGATAGCTAGCAGAACGACTGCCTAAGGTTAATACTAACGATAGAGTAGCCTAGCTAAGCTAGATAGTCAAGCTAAATAGTCAAGTAAAATAAGGCGACAAGACTACTATATAAGGCTGCTATATAAGGCTACCATACGAAACTATAAGTAGTTTTATAAGGCTAGCCAAAGTTACTATAAAAGCAAAAAGTAGATATATATATTCATTATATAAGACAAAAAGGCTAGTCTGATAGAGAATCGAACTTAGGACCTTTCTAAGACCTTATATAAGTCTGGCAAAAGCTTATGATAAAGTACTACCGCCACTGTCAAAATAAGGTAGGTAAGATACCTTCCTTATTTAAACTTAAGGTCTACAATACTATAACACTAGATGAAAATAGAAGGTATATAGCAGCCTTATATAGACTAGATACTTTCCTTAAGCTAGCTTCCCACCTTTATAAGCTATTTCTCTTACCCTTGAAAATTTTTTCCCTCCCTTCTCTTCTCTTCTCATACAACAACAACTACCACCACCACTACCACCACCACCATCACCACTACCACCATCACCACCACCTACAATAACAACAACCACCATCATATCATATATATCATCAGCTCCTATTATATAAGTCGCTTACAGCTGACAAAGCATACTATAATAATAATAACAACAACAATAATAACAACCAGACCCTAATGTCTATACCATAAGGCAACATCATAATATATACGAAGCTCCCTCAACACCTCTCCCCTCCCCTCCAAACAGCCCTTATATACACAAACATAAAAAGCAAACAGTCGATAATATACTATCATATAAGCCCTCCGATCGTCATCTTTCCTTTCCCTTCCCTTCAAACCTTCAAACAGCCTTCACACATATATATAAACAACGAATCGACAGTATATAGCCATACGAAAACCCAACTATCATCTCCCCTCCAAACAGCCCTTACGACATATACACATACATACATACACACACAAACACCAACCTTCCACTACCTACAGCCATACGAAAACCCTATCCTTATTTCTCCTCCACCTAGTCAAAGTAGTCAAAGTGCGAACACTATATATATAAAGCACCACTCAACCATACGATACTAACTTATCTTCTCTACTACTAACTTCTTCTTATTCTCCCTTCTTATATATATACACACACACACACACACACACTCATATATACATTATATTATATTATACTCACTCTCTCAAACACTCTATCCTTCAGAAACAGTCACTAACCATACGACTCATCCAGCTTACTCCCCCTCCTACCTTTAATGTCTAAACATATCTATCGGCCCTTATCATTCGACAGAACCGACTACTACTAATCCTCCCTATAGGTGGTTAACAGCTAACGCTATTCTGTCACAATACTATATAGCATAAGGTTCTGACTCTATATAGTTAGAATATGCTTATTATACGAGGGGCCATATCGAAGACATAGATCCAAAGCCATCAGCCTTCGTACGTAAACACCCTACTTATTATAAGCAAAGACATTGCCACCCAAGTGCCTTACGCCGCCTACCGCCGGCAGATATAGGCTAACTCGAACGATTATATAAGGCCGATTCCCCTTTACGTTCGTCTACCCAGTTACTTTAGTAGCTACTATATAAACTATAAGTGGCAGGACTATATTACTCGCTACTTTATATAAGACAATAAAGACGATAGGTCATCCTCAGACTCAGACTCAGACGATAATGACAACAATAACAATGATAACGACAATCCATCATATATGTCGGCTGTATACTGTCTGCCGCCGCCGCCACCATATATGGCTATTATCCATCGTCTACCTACTGATGATAGGTTAGCCGCCAATCTTATCAAGCTCTAGATACATATGCTTTTTTCTTATTCGTACGATCACCATCCTATATATAGATAGACCGATGAAGCCTACCTTAAGTATGATGACATAAAGGTATCAACCAAAAGTCTAGAAGATATAGGATAAAGCTAGCACCTTCTTATAATATCTTATATAAGTAGCTTATACGAGCATATAAGTAAAACTAAGTTAGCCAAACAAGCGAATAGGCATCGTCAAAGGTATAGTAAGAGTATGCTAAAAGATTGTAAAGTTAAAGGAGAATAGATAGCTAGATAGACGATGACGATATAATATATAGTATCGAAGGTATCATATATATCTGACGACTATATATACTAGCCAACCCTTAAAGAAGAATCGGATAGAGTTTATAGCCTTACCCTCTAGCGCTTACAAAAGGCTACCATAAGCTTCTCCAACTTTATACTCTACTCAATCTTATCTTAAGAAACACTTTATTATCATCGTCTAACACTTTTAATATTAAGATACTTAATCTTAAGAAACACTTTATCAAGATTATCATCATCTAACATCTTAATGTTAAGATACTCAACCTAAGGCGTCTTCTAATAATCGTCGGTAGAAGAGCCGCCATTATCATACTTAGCTGATATATTATCTAAGGTCGAAAGAAAGGGTCCTTTCGTAACAGCCGACAATAAATCATCCTAACTAGCTACTTAAACGAAGGTTAAGTTAGATATACTCTTTAATATTATAGTATCTATAGCTAGCTTATATAATCCTTATAAAATATATCTATAATATATCTACTAGATTTTTTTCTTTATACTATATTATAGACATATTAAAAGAATGTTTACACAATACTCTCATAATATTTATACGATATAAAGGAAAAGAAGAAAAAAGGAAGGAAGAAAGAAAAGAAAAAGAAAAGAAAAAAAAAAAAAGAAAGAAGAAAGTTTAGCCTAGCCAAAAGTCGAACCTAAAGCTCTATAGATCGCTAAAGCCATACTATAATGTTGGTAGCATCGGCTTAGACATCAATATATACTATACTATCATTATACCATTAGGCCCATCTCGATTATATAAGCTTTAGACGCTATAGTATACCTTATATACTATATGATAGGATAGGAAGGAAAGAGTTTAAAAGGAAAAAGAAGGAAGAAAAAGGAAAAAGAAAAAGAAAGGAAAGAAAGGAAGATAAAGAAAAAAAAGTTTAGCCTAGCTAAAAATCGAACCTAAAGCTTTATAAATCATTATGACAATATAAGATAGCTTTCATCCGCTTTATATTGCCATCGTATCGATATATACTATACTATCATTATACTACTAGGCCTATCTCGATTATATAAGCTTTAGACGCTATAATATACCTTATATACCATACGATAAGGCAGGAAGGAAAAGAGTATAAGTGAAAGGAAAAGGGAGGGGGAGGGGAGGGGAGGGAGGAAAAAAAGTAAAGAAAAAGAAAAAAAAGTTAGCCTAGCTAAAAGTTGAACCTAAAGCTTTATAGATCATTATAATATACTCCTTCGCCAGCATAAAGAAGCAAATCATAGCATTAATATATACTATACTACCATTACACTATTAGGCCTTATTTGAGGGTTAATTATATAACTCTTCTTCTTTTTATATTATATTAGGCCTTTTACCCTATAGCTACTATATAGTATAATATATCCTTAAGGTTATATCTTTTGTACCATATCGTACCATACCATATAATCAGAGCTTTTATCATTATATAGTAGTAGATATAGCATCTCGATTTTACAGCTAGATCTTAGCCTTATATCTATAAGATAGTCTAAGGCTAACACTTATATAAGGTTTTCTTTACCTTAAGGTTATTTCTACCCTTAAGGTTAGGATTATCTTTCGTATGCCTCTCTCCTCCTTCCTTCTCCTCTTTTACTCCTAACCCTAACCAGACTACACCAAAATCCACACCCAAACTTCAACCACCTACATCTCCACCACCACACCTCCATAGCTTGTATACTCTTACATCTACTGTCGTACTACTATCCTCTCTCGCCTGATCCGATTTACAGCCATTTTATCGTATGGGAACCTGGGGATATCTACCCCCTACCTCCGAGAGGATATCTACCTTCCAGTCTTTTCGTTTCCGTCCGTGCGCCCCATACAAAGCAGAGAGGATATGCTGCCAGCGTATGCTGCTGCATGGCGGCCAGGTTAAAAGAAAAGGTCCCTTTATAATAGCCGACAGTAAGTTACTTTAGCTAGCTACTTAAACGAAGGTTAGGTTAAGTATACTTTCTAATACTATAGTATCTATAGCTAGCTTATATAATCTTTATAGAATATGCTTATAATATGTTTGCTAAGTTTTTTTCTTTATACTATATTATAAATATATCAAAGGAATGTTTATATAATGTCTTTATAATATTTATATAATATAAAGAAAAAAAGGAAAAAAAGAAGGAAAGAAAAAAAAAAGAAAAAAAAAAGTTTAACTTAGCTAAAAGTTGAACCTAAAACTTTATAGATTGTTAAAGCTATATTATAATGTTAGTAATATTAGCTTAGACATTAATGTATATTATACTATCATTATATTATTAAGTCTGTTTTGATTATATAAGCTTTAGGTATTATAGTATACTTTATATACTATATAATAAGATAGAAAGAAAAAGGTTTAAAAGGAAAAAGAAAGAAAGAAAGGAAAGAAAAAGAAAAGAAAGAAAGAAAAATAAAGAAAAAAAGTTTAGCTTAGTTAAAAATTGAATCTAAAGCTTTATTGATTATTATAATAATATAAAACGACTTTTGTTTACTTTATATTATCATCATATCAATATATACTATACTATCATTATACTATCAGACTTTATTTGAAAGTTAGTTATATAATTTTTCTTTTTTTTTTTATATTATATTAAACTTCTTACCTTATAACTACTATATAATATAGTATATTTTATATTATATCTATTATATTATATTATATTATACTATATAACCAAAGTTTTTATCGTTATAATAGTAGATATAATATCTTAATTTTATAGCTAATCTTAGCTTTATATCTATAAAATAGTCTAAAGCTGACACTTATAAGGTTTTCTTTACCTTAAGATTATTTTTATCTTTAAGGTTAGAATTATCTTTTATATACTTTTCCTTTCCTTCTTTTCTTAACCATCTTAACTAAACTATATCAAAATCTATATCCAACCTTCAACTACCTACAACTCTATCATCATACTTCTATAGCTTTAGTACTCTTACATTTATTTGTCATACTACTATCCTCTCTTCCTTAATTCGATTTATAGCCGTTTTATCGTATGAGAACCTAGGAATATCTACCCTTTATTTTTGAGAGGATATCTACTCTTCTGTCTTTTCCGCCTAGTCTGTACGTTCTACCTAAGTGGGGGGGGATACGCTGCCAGCGTATGCTGCTGCATAGTGGCTAGGTCTTTTTGTAAGGATAGCTTATTATTGTCTTATCAATTTATAATCTTGATAAGCTTTATATTTAGCTAGATGATTATATAACTTATAATAAGATATAGTACTTACTTTTTGTCTTTTGATAGCTTTATAATATAGTATATGTTTGGAAATTGTAAGGATTTTGCTTTAAGAATATGATAGTATATTTTCTAATACTTATATTTGTTAAGTGACGATAAAAATCTAATTTATTATTTGCTTATTTTCTTAGTATATAGTTTTAACTAGCTTAGATAAAAGAATTTATATACTTTCTTTTCGATTTAATTTGTTGAAAGTTATACTATCATTATTTTTTAGTTTATTATATTGATACTATATTTAATATTATTAGATAGCTAAGATAATATAAAGAGAACTTTTTGAAATATTTTAAACTAGAATTAGGTAGTATATATTAACTTTAAGTTTAGTATTTTATATAGCTTAACTTATATTATCTATTTTGTTTTATATTATTTATTCTTATATAAATATCTAAAATATATCTTTATTAAATATTATCTTATATTATTGATTAATTATATCTTTCTATCATTTGTTTTTCTATATTATTATAAGTTATAAGATAAGAAATCTAACTTTATTTTCTAGCTATAGTATATTACTTACTTACTTTTATATATTAATACTTTTGCTATATAATATCTTAGGATTTTATAATATTATTATAACTAGTTACGTTTAGATCTACTTATATAAGTCTGTTATGGTAGGATTATAATGGTTTGTCTTTAGCTTTAAGTTTAGCTTTAAAGATAGTATATCTTAATTTGCTATTAATTAGTAACTACTATTAAGCTTACCTTTAAAATATCAAATATTTACTATAATTGTATATTTTATATACTTATTATATTTTGTCATTTTTTATATTTGTTTACTATATATATATTTCAAATGTTTTTACTTTATATTGGCTAGCTATAACCTTTATTAAACTTTCTTTGTTTATTAAAAGCTAGTCATTAAAGTTAAAGATTTTTTCAGCCTTTTCTATAGAACCTTCCTACTGACAGTACTATAGTATATTTAAGACCTTACTTTTGCTAGAAAGTATCATCAGGAAATTTTCTTTTACCTACTGTTTGAAACCTTTGTTAGCAAATATATTATAAAGCTTCTATATATACTATAAGTTTATCCGACGATTTTGTTTAAGACTTTATTGAAAAGTAAAAGCATTAATTAACATCTATACTATTATAATCTAATAAAGCTATGTTTGTTTATAGATAGAATCTATATCCTTAAAATATCTTTTTTTTACTACTTTCTTAGTTAGGATATTTTTAGAATCTTTTTATTTAAACTTTATTTTATATATATACTTCTTAGCTTTATTATTAATTTAGCTTAAAGACTTTATTCTTATGTTAGCTATCGTTATATATTAGTATTAATGATTTACATTAGACTATATTTAAATAATAAACTTAGTTGATAATAAATGATAATATTAATAATAAGAATGATAGAATTGTTTTCTTTAAGTATAATTTGCTAAGGCAAAGTATTAGTTTCAAATATACTAACAATTGACGCTTTTACTAAAGAAAGTAAAAGGTAAAGGCTATAACTATAAAGGTTATTTTACTAAGCTAAACATAGCTTAGTAAGGTAAGTTGGTAAATAAAGTAATCTTACGTTAACAATCTATACTCAAAAGTTTCTCTTTCTTTCTTTTATTTTTTTGTTTTTTTATTATTGATAGTATGCTTTAAGTAGTCGATATTAATATCTATATCTTAATATCTTAAATAAAGACGACACTTACTTAAGCATTAAAGATAGTATAAGTCTGACTATATTATAAAGTATATCTTAAACAAAGATCTTAACATTAGCAATATACTGTTTGCTAAGTAGACTAGTTTGAATTTATAAAGGTAAATGACTAAAGGATTGGTCTTTATAGATTCTCTATATGGTTAAAGTAGTAGGTCGATTCTTGACCCTTAGGTTATAATATGATTTTCCCGGGTCAATCTATAACCTAAAGGTCAACACTCTATATAGCAACTCTTAGCCTTAACTTTATACTAAATGACAAGTTTAGCCCTTACTATCTTATAGATTTATATACTCTTAAAATCGATATTGGTTCGACTATTTATAGTTTGTTATATTTGGTTTATCTTAACCTTTATAAACGTTTGATACTGCTTAACTAATGACTTAAGACTTTACTTATTTATATATATTCTACTATTATCATTACTGTCTTCAGCTTCTTACTATTATAGCTACTATAGCTATAACTCCTTCTTTTTGTCTACCTTAAAGAATCTACTTTCTTTATAGTATTAGAAGAATTGTTAGCATCGAACGTTTGTCTACTATAGCTTTATCTACTATTTCTTCTTAATTAAATATATAACCTTTGATAATATCCTTTTTTATATATATAGATTAACTTAATTATACTATAACTGATAGTATCACTTTATATATTGCTTATCAAAGTATATAAATCTATATATATTATATTTAAGACTATTATCTTAGACTAACTATAAAAGTAGATTCTTTAGGTATGCTAGCGATAGAAACTTAAACTATTCTAAGTCTATCTATATTTTTATAATATTAAGTAACTATTAGACTTACTTTATAATCATTTATTACTATTTTAACACTATCTTATATAATTTATTTTATAAGTATTTAACGACTCTATCTACTATATACTTAAAGCGATAGTCTATATATATAATAATTTACTACTTTTATAAAAACTTAAATGACTTTAAATTAATTACTATATCTATTATAATGTTTGTTTCTTTAGCTATAATACTATCTATTGTCTTTTTTATCAAAACGATAGCTAGAATAGACTATAAGTAGTCATTATACTATTTATTCTTTCTTTTTTCTATTCTTTTTTATACTCTAGCTTTCCTTCTTTTTTTATATATAATATATACTATATTATATATTATAAACCTATATATTCTAGCGTCTGCTTTACTCTTTTAAGCTTATGCTATAATTGTTCCTTATCTTAAAAAGTTAGATAAGCTGATTATAAGCTTTTGCTTATTATATTGTTAAGATTTTTTATTAATTATAATTTAAATCTATTATATCTGATAGTTATTATTTAATGATGGTTATATTAATTAAAATATATTCTATAGTTTAGCGGTATTAGCAGCTTGGTTTTATACTATAATAGTAAGCTTTTCTTTTCCTTTCTAAACTTTAAATTAACTTTAAGTCAACTTTAAGTCAGCTTTACTTTTAAGTAAGCTAAACTAATAAAGTAGGCGTATAATAGCGACGATATAAGGTAAAATTGCTATAGAATATATCATTTGGTTAGGCCTTATCTTCTTTATCTAGTTCTAGCTTTATTTCCATGTTTATATTATAGAATGATTATATATGATTTAAACTTTACTTTGTAAGCCTTCTATAAATTATGTCTAAGTCGCTAGCTAATAGTCAAATTATGTCTGACTAGATAAAGCCTTCATATGTTTTTCGCTCTCTACCTTACTACGTCGGAAGCTTACATATGATTGGAGGATATAGCCTAGGAATCATTATACTATCTATTCTTTTTCTTTTTTATTTTTTTTTATATTTTAACTTTCTTTTTTTTATATATAATATATACTATATTATATATTATAAACCTATATATTCTAACATTTACTTTACTCTTTTAAGCTTATACTATAACTATTCTTTATCTTAAAAAGTTAGATAAGTTAATTATAAGCTTTTACTTATTATATTATTAAAATCTTTTATTAATTATAATTTAAACTTACTATACTTAATAATTATTATTTAATGATAGTTAGTTTATTAAAATATATTCTATAGTCTAACAATACTAATAACTTAGTTTTATACTATAATAGTAAGCTTCTCCTCTTTTTCTAAACTTTAAGTTAATCTTAAGTTAACCTTAAGTTAGTCCTACCTTCAAATAATAAAATAGAGTCAAACTAATAAAGTAAGCATATAATGACGATAATATAAGATAAAATTACTATAAAGTATATTATTCGATTCAACTTTATCTTCTTTATTTAATTCTAGCTTTATTTTTATATTTACGTTATAGAATGATTATATATAATTTAAACTTTACTTTATAAGCCCTCCTATAAATCATGTCTAAGTCGCTAGCCAATAGCCAAATCGTGCCTAACCGGATGGAGCCTTCATACGTTTTTTGCTGGCTGCCCTACCATACCAGAGACTTAGGCATGATTTGGGGATACAGCCTAAGGGATACAGCCTAGGACTGACGTAGAATCTTACTGTACTTAATAATACTTATATTGGTAATTGAGGACCCAGTCTCCTCAGGCCTAACTACATGGAAATGTTCATAGTATTATTTAGAGCATGGAGCCGTAATAAGTTCCGCTGGGATTTCTAATAGAGAATGTTGCTCGTGAAGTTAGTCTGTTTGAATGCTTTCACTTTGCTGAACAGAGGGTGGCCGGTCGATCAGATGGGTCCAATCGTGGAAGATTTGCGGGAGTTGGCATGGAGGCCGGCCAACGGACTTGGGATGGTGTTTGAGCTTCTCAGCTGAACCGAATGACCTTGGCTCAGCTACGAGACTTACAGCCGTGCAAGATGATGATGTCTAGATGAGGGGCCTGACATTGACCGATATCTCTGCGCCACAGGTCCTCATCCCGCAATCCTGATTGCTGCCACAAGTAAAAAGACATCCAGTGGGCAACTCTGCGCAGTGCCAAGCGTCTTTGACGTGGCTGAAGCCATTTCAACCATCATAGATGGCGCAGTCGTCGGGCGACAGGTGATTGACAAGCAGAAGCATCTCTGGGGAAGTGGCTTCCTCTGGCATTCCGGTCGTGCTGGGCTTTCGGCTGAGGGCGGCTTGCGCGGAGGAGATCGTCTTCGGGAGTCTGCTTGTTGATGGTTCGTGCTGCTGAACTCGAAGTCGGGCAACGGTTCAAGCGGGGGCTCTGTAAAATCTGGTTCTGAGAAGGCAAGCCAGATAGAAGTTACTTGGCGGGTCGATGGAACATCCAAGCCGAGGGCGAATGAAGAGGAGGAGATGATCGAGGTGGCGACTCTACCTTTAACATTTTGACTGGCTGATTCGGGAAAATGGGGAGGTTCTTGTTCTTCTTCCTCTACTGGTATGGTGGAAAGAAGCTGTTCTTATAGTGGTATAGCGGGTCGACTGGTGAAGATAGGCTGGCGACAAAATTCACTGGGGCTAAAGCCGTAGGAATCAGTCTATGGATTCTTGGACACAGTAGGCCGGTTGCTACCGAGTCGATATGGGGGATGAAGAGTATCCTTTGCGCTTCAATCCAGGCGGACTAAGCGTATTATATTCTAAGCCGAGTTTGGCCCGCAACTTCTCGGGATCATACATGAGCAAACACGGGCTTATGTACGTTGTGTATTGGAGGATACCCATGCCATACTAGGCTCTGGTGTGAAGTTTGAATCTGTATAGATACGCTACTGTGGCCACGTAAGATGGCCTAGACTATGTTATATTCAAGGAGCTGGGAGTTGAGGGGTCGATAGTGAGAATGTCGTCTTGGGAAGAGACAAAGATTATATGCGTTAGGCGCTAGTGAGCCATGAGTAGCGTGCGGATCAGTATCGCAGCGCCCTGAAAGTCTTGTATTCTGTGCTGATGCTGTTCTGCAAAAGATGTACTAGTAATCTTAGCATAAACCTTATACCTATAGCTGCTGTAGCGAGGCTCTAGGATGCCTCTCTACGACCTACCTTCTGGACGTTGTAGGCTCTCCCCGGGGGCCTGTCACTTCTCTATGCTTAGGATTAGGATAGTGAGGCTACTAGTAATGTACAAGTATTATATACTTTATGATATATTATTATCCTTTATAAGTACTGAGTTGGGGGAGCAGGG